>NC_056741.1:1082325260-1082330260 GCF_019279795.1 Protopterus annectens
CTTAGAAAACTGTCTTACATATATCCTTAAACAGCTACAGTAAAGGTAGGAAACAATCACACTTCAATGTTGCAGAACATAGAACAGCTTAACTCATTAAAATAAGCTCTAAAATAAGGTAAACTATAATTGTACAGGATGCTGCCTTTACTTCAACAAACTGTGAGCAATGTTTACCAATATCTACAGTGAGATGCAGGCCGCATTCATAAGCCTTATTACAGTTGCTGCAAGTTGAAAATTCTAACTTTAACTATAAGAAGGAAATGTTGTGACCAGCAGAAGTATGCACAAGATTATCATCAATGAATTGGAGGGAGCAGAGCTACCAGATATCATACAGAAGGCTGGGAATAATTTCTATAGTAGCTGCTCAGTGAGACATAATTTGGAATCTTGCAGATAACTGTACCACTGGGTAGACAGCATGGTAACATGGATACCTGAGATGTAATCAAACCTTCCCAGACAGGCTCATGTAGAAAAACATGGAAAATAACAAAGAAAAGTATAGTACGTAACACACGTACCACTACAGTGCACTATACATTGTCCTGTCTACCTACACATGGTACAGGCTCATCTGTCACCATCAGAGGGGGAGTCAAACGATCTGAGGCCAGACATCATTAACAATATCATCAACCTGCACACAGTGAACTCAGGTAATCATACAAGTTCTTCTTGTATTATGATCAAAGAGAATGCAGTATCAGGTACTGTCCCCTGAAAAGTACTGTAACTGATGGTGCATGCCTCTTAAAGCCTGTATGAGGGTTCTGAAGCTGAACATGTGTACAAGGTAAAACTCCCAAACCAGACAGATGTTACAGCACACACAATATGCAGTCATTGGCAGGCATAGCAGCAGAAAGGAAGACAGGAGGAATCTGCATCTCACAGTGGGAGTAAGATATTACTTGGGTTAGAAGTACAGCTGCAGATAGAAAAGGATCAGGTATAAGATTCAGTCAGAAGAACAGAACACTGCAGAACTCATGAAGAATTACCCTGTTGTTGTCACCTCACAGTGTATATTGTTGGATATACGTCATCAAATATGATTGGCGGGGGGAGAACCACAGCACTTAACCTTCACAGGCTGCAACACAAGCTGTCACTGCAGAGTATTCTCCGAGGCAGAATATTAGTGATGTTATTGCTGCAGATGATGTGTGAGCATCTAAAGTTCAGCTTCATAAATTACATGGTTTGAATCTCAAACTTTACCCATCCACACCTGTTTGGCCACAGCATTATGAACCACACATAAGGATTAAGCAAACCTACTGCTGCACCTACAGAACATTCCAACCAGAATCATAGATAATGCCTCTAACCCATTTTAAATTTTACTTGACTGAAAATTCATGAAACTAGTTAATATCCTCGGACCACACTTGCCTGAAAAAACAGGGTATCAGTGTTACTTTAAAACAGGTGAGCAACCTGTCAGAGTTGACCAAGTAGGTCAGCTGACTGTAAGTAATTGAAAGATGTTTTGTATTCTGCATACCCTATAAAAGGTGTTGTAGTTAAAATGAGTGTGTCCTTTGCTTGGAAAGATAAAGATTACACAGAGAAGCCTAGTAACATTTCTTTTGTTCCCCCTTTTTAAACATGTGGAAAAGCACTTATTAAAAAAGCAGTCAGCATCCATTCCACAGAAGAGAGTAACACAAATAAAAAAAAATAATGTTTCTTTTCAGAAGGAAGGACCTGGATGTATGTTAAAAGAAAGCTCATTGCAAGCAAAATTGTAAGTCATACCATTTATTGAACTTTGAACAAATAAGGAACTAGTTATTTCCCTGTTAAAGAAAAATGAACATTTTGTTCTGTGTTGAGGAAGCACAACTCTCTGTTTAAAGGACACAGTGTTTTATGTTATAAAGAAAAGCAATTTGCATTTGAAGATTACACTGCAAATCACTGTTGCCTGTAATGTGCAAAAGATAAAGAACTGTCTTCTTTCTGAAATGTTTTTACTACAACTATTAAAACAGTATCTTTATTATGCTGGAGCTTTACAATGCTGCATTTTTGGCTACAACAGAACACTTGTATCGGGCGGGGGGGGGTCTGAGCCTCAGAAAATGTAGTATGTCAGTAACACCACACACCCATTAAAACTATAATTAATTGCCAACATGGGCCTTGCCTCGATGGCCATTCGAGCATCACTTATTCCGAGATACCTTAACTCTCAGCCATCTGGAGTAGATTGACCCCACCTCAGCTCCTGTTCTACTCCAGCCCAGTGGCTGACTGAGCTCTTGTAAAATTTTCCATGCAGTCATTCAGCCATCTGCTTTTTTTCTGACTCAATGGATGCTTTGTCCAAGTACATACTCATATATTTGGAAGTTCATAAAAAAGTTTAACTAAGTTGTGGGCTGTATCACAGTGAGAACCCTGTTGCCCATTATTGTCATACGCACACTAAAGTGGTATCTGCAAGTATAACATGTCACCTTCAGGAATGAAATGGCTTGTTAGAAAGTCAGCGGAACATGGTTAGACTTAAGGGTGGCCAGTAATAGAAATCATTGCGCTCAAAACCATGTCTTACTATGCTTATGTCATAAGCGGTATGCTGTGCCCTCAAGATTGTTAATGTCAGAAATATGAATTTAGTTACATGGTTTCACTTCTGTAGACATGCTTGTCATTTTATGGTTCACTTTAATGTCAGAGATATGAATTTAGTTACATAGTTACACTTTGTAGAGAAGAGATGCTTGTCAGTTTATGGTTCACTTTGTAATTGTGTGAATCAATGCCTGTTACAGACTGTATTAAATCTGACATCATTATGTATTGTACTACTGACTTTGTAGTTACTGGATTTATTAAGAAAAAGATATGCATCAATATTACTAGTCAAGCTGATAAATTTCTGCACTCATAGACAAATGAGTAGATAATTTTGACATACAAAAGTGCATTGTAATTGGTATATAGATAATTCTTTCCTACAGTAATGCTTTAAAAGTTTTGTTCTTAGTCTTCACTGCATTCACAAGTCACTTCAAATAATGCTTTGCAACCTATGAGATAAAAAATATAAAACATTAACTGTAGATTTTTCACATATTAAACATTTTATAACATTTTCAAAGATGTAAAGTTCAAGTGTAGACTGACATTGTTGCCTTAAAATAATATCCTTTTATTGAAAGACTTGTGATGTAACCATTCTGTATTTTCTTTATTATAAATGGTAATGTGCAGTATATTTGTTTTCCTTGAAATTCTTCAGACAGTTAACTGCTCTCTTAGAATCAAGCCATACTCATACTGTAATATTAGATGCACTACCTCCCACATGAAGAAGGCCTTGGCAAGGCGAGACGTAAGTACTCAGGAATGCATCTCAGTAAATCTTTGGCATTTAATGCAATAAGCTACATAAACACTTTAGGAGTGTGTTGTGTCAGAGAAAGGGAGACACTGGGGTCTGGCCCCTTGGTGATGTGGAAATAATTTGGTCATCCACTCCATCCGATCAAAGGTCTAGTCTATCATCTATCTTGATGTGTGAAACTGAGTATTTCACTCAGAGCACAATATTGCTAATCCATTTTACACTGCCACTACACAAGACACACTCAGACACACAGACATGTACACAATAGTACATCTGTCCTCTTACCTAACCTTGACCCTAAGCCTAAAATACACACACTCATACACAAACATAAAAACTATCCTTGACCCTAACCCTAACTCTCAAACACACCACAAACACCCTCACCCCCTCCAAGCCTAACTCACCTGTCTCAGCAGTATTTTGACTGTTTGGCTATCCTTATGTTCAACATAAAACACCACCCCTAGCATTTGTTAATCAAGCAGACATTGCACAAAATGTAGGGGATCCATACATATAGCTAAATAGAGAGCTACAGATTGATGTGTCAAAATGAAGCTTCAGTTGCAAAGTAATGAACAATAGTCACCGTAAATTCTGTATAAAAAGTGCCATTTTCTACCTATGCTCCAAGTATCCAAGATAAAAGAAAAACATCAGTAATGTTAAGGATTCCCTTGTCATTTATTTCCCAATATGATGAGTGCTTCCATCATAAAACATACTTCTTCAGATCATAGCTTTAAAACAGGATATTTAAATGCTGCAGCAAGGAGGCATAGGGGAGGCAGACAGTCTGATTGGACAAGATGTTTGGGGATGTAGCTGAGTGGGAGGGGTTTAGCTGATGGGGGTGGAATCACCTTATTTGCATGGAAGGATCAGAGTGAACTATCCCTTGTTCTCCTTGTTTTACATGCCTTCACATTAGTCAGAGACAGTTGCAATCATAGTTTAAAACACTAGCAATATTGGAAGAGGCTTTGAGCATTTTGTAAATTGTTCATAAACTCAGAACATAGGAAAGAAGTATTCAAGGTTCAGCTGGCCAGAGCAAGAGCCAGAGTATGCTGGCGGATATAGATTTTAGAAATCATCCATGCCTTTTCTAGTGAGGGCGTCATTTAAGTTTGAAGTCAAACCTTTGGTATTTAGCCAGAAACTAAAATATTTCTTCCCACCATGGCCATTCCACTAAACAGAAGTTGTTGTTTGTCTTTTGGCTTTTTCCCGGTAAGGGGTCATCACAGTGGAACTCCAGTCCGCTAATGATTGGCAGTAGATTTTTACAAAACACTGAGGTGACAGCTCGACGCTCAATCTTCAACAAAGGCACGCCCATTTATGCACTCATGTCTTTCCAACGCTACCCAACCATGGGGAGGACATGCAGACTCCACACAGAAGGCACTCCCAAGCCATGCCGAGAATCAAACGGGAGAACCTCTTGCTGTGAGGTAACAACGCTACCGGGGTACTACCGCGGCTGTATCACTAAACAGAAGTTAATCTTTGATATTTGGACTGAAATTGAAAAAATAACTTCTTAACCTGCTTTTACAGGTCAGTGGATTTTGCACTTTGCTTTCTTCTAAGGCGGCATTGTATATCAAAGTTTGTCTGGATG
>NC_056741.1:1082335260-1082405260 GCF_019279795.1 Protopterus annectens
TAGGTGCAGCAACACCATGGTATAAGTATAAGAGGTAGATGACTTTATAAGGGAAGTGTCATGTATGCTGTAAGCTTATTGGAGCTCTGTGACCCGTGTTTGCCCTTTGCTAAGCACTTTGTTAAGGAAGGGGGGGTGTCTGAGGCTGCCTAACAGTGTTTACATTACCTAAATGGGTGTGAGCACTGTGCACTGGGTTTTAAACAAAACAAAAAAAAACAGGAAATAGCAGCTCTGTTCACATCTGAGCACTGGGTATGCGCGCTGCACCTCAGGGCTAAACAGGAAGGCAATCAGAAGATTAAATAGCCTCAGGGCTTAAACAGGAAGGCAATCAAGGAGAACTAGCATAGCTGGCAGGTGAAATGTATTAGAATCAGCCTATTATACAGGCAGTAGCCAAGCACACTACTATAAACTGTGAAAACACCTTTCACTCTGTTTTTCCCACAAACTTTACACCACTGGTGTACACAGATGGGGAAATTTTACCTGACAAAACTAACAAAATGTTAGGGGCTGCTGTTGCTCTCATACATCAATATGTGGAAGAGGCTGAGGATGGTGAGGATGTGAATGCTGATGACCAAACCACAGTGAGGAGAAAGAGAAGAGTGTGCAGACTCAGGGTAACCTACCAGGGGCTAAATGACCTGGAGATAGTGGAGTGGTATAGAGTGAACAGGGATATTCTACAGCAAATGTTTGAACTGTGCCAGTCACGCCTCTTACACAGAACCAACAGAGGGGAACCCATCTCAGTGGTTACCAAGGTATTTGTAGGCTTAAGAATACTAGCCAGAGGTACCTTCCAAAGGCCAACTGGGGATATCATATGGATCTCACAGGCATCAGCATCCAGAGTACTCCACCAGTTCCTGGATGCCATGTCAGCACATGCTGGTGAGCATATATATTTCCTCAACACCCATGAGGCATTGACCAGCAATATGCATCTCTTCCACCAAATAGCAGAATACCCTGAGGTAGTGAGTGCTATAGACTGCATGCCCATACACATCAAAGCACCACCCGGTGAGCAGGGTAGGGTCAGGTCTATCTTAGAAGACCGAATGTTTAGGTGATCAAACACCTAAACATCGATCTTTTAATATTGAAAGTAAAAAATGGGGAACGGCCGATTTAATGCAGAGAAATATTTCCCTTGGCCGTTCGCCAGTGTTTGCTACTTTGCTACTCTTGAGCAATCTCAGAGTTGGTATATTTAGGTTAGGGGTGTTGGGGCACAGCCCCCAAGTTGGGGAGTGTTGGGGCAAAGCCCCCCACTTCATTTAGATGTAAAGTAATGTTTTTTGCGTTGTGGCCAAGGGATGTGTTTCCCTGGGATGTTCGACATTGTGCGGTTCAATTTCAGAAGATTGATTTTTAGAGGTTTGATCACCTAAACATTTGGTCTTTTAATATAGACCTGTAGGGTCTAAATAAACTGCAAGGGCTTCCCCTCCATCAACTGCCACGTCATGTGCAATGCTCAGGGCATTATCTTGAATGTGTGTGCTGGCAGCTCTGGAAGCTGTCATGACTCCCATATCTGGCATATGACACAGTTGTACCAGACATTTGTCAGTGGGGACATCCCATATGACCATCTAGTGGGTGATGCTGGTTACGTACTGGAGCCATGGCTGATGACACCCATCAGAAATGCACACACACCCGAACAAGAACTCCATAATGAGCCACACTCACAGATCAGAATCATACTGGAGTGTGTGTTTGGGATGCTCAAGTCACGGCTCCACTGCCTGGACATTTCTATTGGAGCCTTGAAGTACTCTTCAGCTACAGCTACACAAATGTTCATAGTATGTGCTATGCTACACAATATTATCCTGTGGAAACAGCTGCAGCAGGAACAGTGCGGGGCAAGGCAACACAGTCCTCCAGCACCATCCTAAATACTGGCACAGCCACAAGGTAATTCACGCTTCGTATCAATTGTTGACTGGAGTAGTATGTTCTTCTAGTTGTATCTATGGTATGGATGTGAGCATGCAAGGGAATCAGGTGGCTGAATGGGATGGCAGCAGATAGTGGACACCAATATGGGCAGCATGAAATCCATAACAAATACTGGTGTACTGGGCAGTAATAGACAAGGTGACAAATCCCACTGCAGTACATGTGGTGGCCCAAATGTGTGTCCATAGGACATACACATGCATGTCAGTGAGGCTCACATACTCAACACCAGCCTCAGCCAGAAGGACAGGTGTAGATGACCATAAAGAATGGCTGGGCGAAGGCTTCCAATAGATGGCAATGGTGAACAGCCCCCCTCCAGACCTAAACAGACAGGCTACAACAGGTCTGGCAGTTATATGTTAGTTCTGAAGGGTAAGAAGTCTGAAACTGAAATGTAGGTCAATAAAATCTAAGATCTGTACTCTACTGATATGCCTCTAGTCTGCATGATAGATAAGAATACAAAATGAAATGGAAGCCAACAGAGTACCTGAAATTCCAGTACAGTCATAGCAAATGTTTAAAGGCATCAGGTGTGCCCCCCCCACAATCCTACGTACAAATACAGTAACATGTGCATGTGGGTTTAATAACAATGGAGCACAGATTGCCAGAGCCATCCCAATTTACAGGATAGAATGTTGCATGTGTACAATATGCAGGGGTCTGTGTGTTAGGTTGTTGTCTGTAGCATGTAGGTATGGAGGGTTGTGTCTCAGTGGCCTATGGCCAGTACTGTTGATGACAGGGCTATGTTCCGACAACTACAGTGCCAACCACAATCTTCTCAGCAATATCCATGTCAGCAGTCATCCATAGTCACTGTCCAGATGTCAATATCTGTCACTGTCTGAAAGATGGGCATGCAATGAATGTGGGCCCAGACATACACACAGTACATGGGTGGAGGTACCCTAGACAGAGTACATAAAATGTAACTGTCAACTGCACACACCTTTGGAATTGTACATACAGATTAGCAGCACATTAGTTGTTTGTGTAGTATGGAATACTCATGCAGTATGGCCAATCAGTGGCAGACCACAAAAGGCACAGTTATGAAGTAATGAGAGACTGCCTATGTCCCCTCATAAGGCAGCATAAGGGGAATGTCCCAGGTATATCTGTGAGTCAGCTGCAAGAAGATCCTACTTCTCAGATATAGCTCGCATAATGTTAGGAAGAGGATAGAATAACAGAGTGGGGGGTGTAGAAGCATGGATGTCATGGAGTGTGTGAAGTCTGAAACTCTGATGTGTGCCCATGCTACCCCTTGCCTGCAAACCCAGTAATGGCTGGCTACAAACCTGCTCGTAAACCACAGTGTGAAGGGGAACTGACCAGATATATGAGCCCTGCCTCTGGGTAACCTGTGTGAATCTGTACAGCTCAGGGGTATGGCCAAAGCAGGATATGGCCATTGTGTTACATTGATATATGTACAAGCAGGGGATCCTCAGCCACCACAGTACCAAGGTGCTGGACCATTTACACATTCCCATCATCAAGTGTCTGCAGCTACTCCTCCAGAATGGCATGAGTGTGCAAGCATATGTAGGTTGCAGACCAGAATACTGGACACAGCTTCATTCATCTTGTATTTCCCAGGAAATAACTGTGAGTAAATACATATATCTGTCAGTAGTTGATGACATAATACATCACAGTGTAAAACAGTACATATGTCTGAATATGTCTGCTAACACCAACCATGTAACGCAAGCAGTACAGACACAATAGTTACAGTATCCCACTTTCTGTCACCCATTGTAACTCCATACTGTCAACCTATCTACAGATATCCTGCAGAAACAGGTTGATAGCTGTAGGTGTAGAACACCAAATCCTGGACTGGAGTGCAACCTACCTGGAATGGATTCACACACTCAGTACATAAGGTCATACTGGGCATGCTTCTACACTTAGAGAAATGAAGCCCATGTCTGACATTACACTGGACTATACATATCTATCATTGACAGATGTCTGTGCATACACACCACGATGTACACCATTCATGCTTTGTACACACATTGGATAGGAATACTCACACATATCCAAGGCCAACACACTATAATATGTCAAACAATCATACACAGAGATTTGGGGAAGAGAGAGACAAACAGTCAGGGAGATTTCCATCATGAGGCCTGTGCCTCGCACCGCACATCCAATTGGCCAATATCGCATGATGTGCTGATGTCAATCACTGTAGACATTCCTTTTGGTAGCCCTCAGCCCTATAGTGTCTGTGGTGCTTATGATAACTGTGTAACACAATAGTACAAATCAATATCCATCTAGTATTTGTATACCCAGTCCTGTCAAATGTAAAATTGTGTGTGACTGAGTGTCTGTGTGTGTTTCCAGAGGAATGGTTTATAGCGCATTCACACACTGTACTTTCCATTGTCCATGTTAGCACACCGGCTGATGTCAGTCACCTTGAAATAACCCTCTGGCCAAGTCTCAGCCCTATAAGCTGCATGGCATTTGAGATATGTGTATAATATTGTAGTGTAGAAAACTAGTTAGGTAGGAGTTATAATCCCAAACATGGCAACTGTAAAACTGTTACTACATCTCCCATTGCCCTACTTTAGCATGCCTATTGATGTCAGTCACCTTGAAATAACCCTTTGGACAAGTGCCATCCCCATAAGCTATGTGGTACTTGTGAAAACTTTGTAATGCTGTATTGTAGCGTACTAGTTAGGTAGGAGTTCTAATCCCAGACTTGGCAACTGTAAAACTGTGTGTGTTTGTGTGAGAGTATATGTGTGTCTTTGATGATACCTGATTTTATGGACATTGACACTTACTACTCCCCCCGTACCCCTCCTTTAGCACTGTTGCTGATGTTAGTCACCTTCAAAGATACCTTGTCACAGCTCTCCAACATGCAAGCTCCATGGCACGTGCCATAAATGCAGAACAATGTAGTAGCAGTAACTACATAGATATGGGTTTGAATCTCATCCGTGGCAAGTGTTTGTGTGTGTACATATGTATGTCTGTACCTCAAAGATTTTGGCCCCATTTACACCCAGTACACATCTCAGAGCCTGACTTTAGCCATCCTGCAGATATCATCCACCTTAGAAACACCTGCTGCAAAACCTAAACCATTTAAAGACAGTGGTAGTAAATGCATAACATAATGGTCCATAAAGATTGTTAGATAGAGATTTGAACCTCATCCCTGGCAAATGTAAATGTGTGAACAGGTTAAAATTATGTTTGGGATCTCTCACCCACTGCATCACTCATTGCCAGTATTTACAAGGGCTGGTGATGTTCCTCACCTTAGAAGTAGCTTGGGAAAACATCCACCCTATAAGCTCTGTGGCATGTGTGATAAATGCAGTACACTATAGTAGCAATACATAGCTAGGTAGGGGTTTTAATCTCAGTACTGCCAAGTGTGTGTGTGTGTGTGTGTGTGTGTGTGTGTGTGTGTGTGTGTGTGTGTGTGTGTGATCACTATCCTGTGTGGAGGTTACTGTGATTGCATAAAAACAGGATCCATTGTGGGTTGGGTTTTGCTAAATTATTATGTTGAGGACCTAGTATAGGTCACAATGTCCACCTTACAAAGAAAACAGATGTCAAACACCGGAGAGGTTGGTGTAGACAATCCATAGCCCTATATGTGACATTATGGATTAGTGAACAATATAGGCAACCCTTCTATTACTCATAGAACACTCTCCACCCATGTCTCATACACAAACACACTTGGCTAGGCAACAATCACTGTATTGGTAGTTCCCTGCATAGTGCCTCACAGATAGTAACCACGGTGTGATTGCAGTCGATTACATGCCTGTTGACCACAACAGTGACACTGACATCAGAAAGAACTTTGATGTGTTACATCTCCTGACTGTATGATCTAGCAAGAAAAAGAACATGGCACCCTGTTCCATCCCCTCAGGAAGCAAATAAATGTGTACAGTGGCCCTTTTGCTATGTTCCACACTGGACACCTGCAACAACTGTAGAGCCTGCAAATGTAACCCACAAAGGGAATAACATGTCTTATGCACATGCCCTGCACAGACAGACACCACTAACTTTACTGAATACCTGTATCATGCTGTCAGTGTAGGTGGAAGCACAATCTCAGTTCCATAGCTATCACCAAATGAGGTCAGGAATGCTACATCAGAGGATAACAATCTGTTCACACAACATGCTCCAAAGACCTCAAGTACACTTCCAGATGTCAGGGGACATGTGTGTGGGACATGTGCACAACTCAGACACTGTCCATGTTATGGAATACAGATCATATACATGGGAAGCAGTGGACATCACTGGCCACCCACAATCGTAACCCAGATGAGTGGATGGTGAATACAATTCCCACCCCTGGGGACCACTCCAGGGACTACACCCCTGAGCCACACTGGGGACTATTGTCATGTGGCCTGATGCCAAGGTATTCCCTTGGACTAGCATTGTACAACCTTCAGGCCCATTCACCTACTACACACCTGAGAAGCAATGAACCTATGCATCTCAGTACTGGCAAATGTGTGTGTGTGTGTGTGTGTGTGTGTGTGTGTGTGTGTGTGTGTGTGTGTGTGTGTGTGTGTGTGTGTGTGTGTGTGTGTGTGGAGATTTTGAAGCCATTCACACTTTTACTACACCTCCCATTGCCCTACTTTAGCACGCCTGCTGTCAGTCACCTTGAAATAACCCTTTGGCCATGTTTCAGCCTTATACTCTCTGTGGCGCTTGTGATAACTGTGTAATAATGTAGTGTAGCAAACCAGTTAGGTAGGAGTTCTAATCCTGATCTTGCCAACTGTGATAATGTGTGTGTTTCTGTGAGTGAGTATGTGTGTGCGTCTTTGTTGACACCTGATTTTGTGGACATTCACACTTACTACACTTCCCTTACCCCTCCTTTAGCACTGCTGCTGATGTCACTCACCTTCAAAGATATCTTTGGATAACTTTCTAACATGTAAGTTCTGTGGTGCGTGCAATAACTGTGTAACACTGTAATAGCAATACATAGTCAGGTAAGGGTTTGAAACTCAGTACTGGTAAGTGTGTGTTTGTGTGTGTGTCATCAGTATCCTGTGTGGTGTTGGGGTGATTGTGTAATGACAGGATACATTGCAGTGTGGGTTTTGCTACATCATTATATTGAGGACCTATATGTTCCAATGTCCATATTACAAGGCCAACATTTTTCAAACACTGTAGAGGTTGTTGTAGACAATCCACAGTCATAAATGTGTACAGCCATGTGCAATTACTATGTGACAATATGGATTAGCAAACAATATAGGCAACCGTTATAATACCCAAATACCACTCTCCACCATGGAACATACAGAGACACGCTTGGCTCTTACTCCCTTCCTTCCTTTCTTACTTTCTGTCTGTCTCTCCCCCCCTCTGGTGGATGTGGAAAAGTGCATATGTTTTGCACAGGCAGCAGCTTGACTTTTGTAGGTAATGCTCATGATTTGCTGATGGCCTGTGCATGAATTGGAGTCTCCCACTTGCTAATTGCATGTGGAACAGCTGTGGTATCATTCCTATAGCCAATTGCATGGAAACACACACCTATAACTAAGCCCTTCATGTGGGTATTTCCCTTTTCCTTCAGTGTGAGGAGGACTTCATGTGGGTGTCTGACAAACAGCATCACAGAGAGTAGTTGGAAATACCTCTTACAACATACACTGTGGAGGCAGGCTGACAAACAGAAGGAGGATGTTCCAGACATGGGGACAGAATGTAAGTATTGCTGTTCTACATTTGAAGTAATGTTGGTTTAACAGGCTTTTTGTGGATATGGCTGTTATACATGATTTAAAGTCTGGCATGACAGTGTTTTGTGGTTGAGAAAACTCTCGCCTGTAGGGTAATCTGCAGACTGGCCAGAGTTTGGAGTCTAAACTGTGATGTGTTACTCACACATTTCCTATCTTTAGAAATGCAGTAGCATACTGTGATGATTGCAGTCAGTACATGGTGCCATCCATGTGAGTTACTGATGTGATATCCCTCAGAAGAGATATGTCACAACAAACCCTGTTACACCAGGAATTTTCTCTGTTTATCAAAGCAATATGTCAATATTGGCCCTGTGTTTGTGCCTCTGTCCCCCAAGTCTGTCACCCTTTGTCCATATGTCATGCAGTAAGAGGTGCATATGTACAGTATATCATTATTTACTGACATAATTCCTGATAAGCCAGTGATATATCAGACTGCTAGACATGTTATGTATAGTAGGCTTTATATCTGAGGACAAAACCTGGACATTCTGTTGTAGTCTGTACAGTAGTGAGGTCTGTGTACTTATGATGATTGTTCACAGATTGTCAGTATTGTGTAGCAGTGTATTGGGAATATGTTACTTGGCCAGTGTACAGACTGTGGTAGATGTCAGTGTTCTTGGTCCTGTTCTGTCTAACGTTGCATGCTGCTCCAGATTCTGGTACCCTATCAGCGTATATTTTTGTAGGGCCAGACTGAGACATGTCCCATACCACATTCAGGCATCAGACTACATTGTGAATTGGGCCAGTATATGTAGGGTTAGTGTGTGAGTGGCAAATATGAGGATGGTTTTGTTCACATAGTTCATATACTGTACTATTAATTAGGCTTACCATAATGTGACAGCGACTGTGTTGAGATTGGTTGTGGGTATGCACTTTCACACTGGTGTCTGTTACATGCCTGTAGTGCCTACTATATTTGCAAGTACATGTGTATTCCCTCACAGGAAACTTGGGTCAGTGTTGTAGCAGTCTGCCTGTAGTTTACACAGTACCTTGTGACATGCCTAGTAGCTCAGTGAATTTACCTAGTGTGATGTTATATCCATATATTTGTCAGCTGTACTGTTGCCTGGCCACCATATGCGTCATGTATTTCTGAAAAAGCAGTGGGATGCTGTGAAGATGTATGTCACTAACTAGTGGGAACTATGTGGGCTTGGGACCTCTGCTGCTCTAGTTAATGTGTTAGGACAGACAGGAGAGTGTGAATGCATCAGCTGTGTGAGCTTATCTATTCCAATATTTGTGTGATATCCCCATTTTCATGGCTATAAACCTCCCCTTTGTCAGGCTTGGTCCACACGTCTTGAACTAAGGAGTTCTGCAAATAACTCTGGACTGACCAGGTTGTGTCAAACTGTCCATATTTATTGGTCATATATCTGCTGTATTCCACAGGATCATTATTGTGATTTGTGTGGTACTTCACTATGTTGATTTTATGATGTCTGTCAGTAACTGATGGCATACATGTCAGTATCAGAAGTGAAGTCCTACACAGCATGTCTGTTGACACAACCCCTGTTACTGTAGCAGCATTCTACATTTATACCTGAAGTACTTACATTACATTCCCTTGCACTAAGAGGTTGTGACTTATGGTGCTGAGGGATGTCTCCACTACATGTCATGGACATATGTTTCATATATATATATATATATATATATATATATATATATATATAGATATATATAGATATATATATATATATATATATATATATATATATATATATATATATATATATATATATATATATATATATATATGTGTGTGTGTGTGTGTGTGTGTGTTTGTGTGTGTGTGCGTGCATGTACATGTATAAATATATCTACGTGTGTGTGTGTGTGTGTGTGTGTGTGTGTGTGTGTGTGTGTATATATATATATATATATATATATATATATATATATCCATATTCTTATCCTTGTGTGTAAACATGAGTGTTGTATATACCTTCCCAGATGTATCACACCATATTTATAAAAACATGACTAATTCAACACTATTTTCACTTACAAGTACTAAACAGTTGTAGTTGTCAAAGTAGTTGTTCACTACTATTCAATACTGAATGATATATTTGAAAAACCAACAGTCATCTTCACAGCCCCAGTAGCTTAGTGGCTAATTGCTGTGACTATAGTGTTCAGGGTTCTGGGTTCAAGACCTGCAAGGGCTGTTTATTTTGTTGCTAGGCAGAACAAGGACTGTTGAATACAGAGTAGTTAAGGCAGTTTTGAGCAGATTTAAGCAGGTTTGCGTGATGGTAAGCGATACTAACATACGGTTAAATGGAAAAGTGCTCACACCATGTCAGCTTCACTTACCAGTGTGCAAATATGCTTAGAATTTACATTTAAGCAATGCTTACACCTGCTAAGCAAAGCTCAGCCCTGGTAACCAGTGATAACATTCCAGTCTGATAAAATAGCAGGGTAATGACATCTTTAAAAAGTTTATTTATTTCAACGTACATAGCATGCTTCTATGTGCTGTCATTACAGTAGCAAGGGGAGTGAGTATACTGTATGGGACACCTGAGTATAACATGGCTAGTACAACATTATTTTCTTTTCTTTGTATGTGTTTCATACATGGGCAGTATCCCAGGTTATGTGCAGTCACACTTGCATGTATTGTATCATTATGTTACTACTTTTAACAATGCTTTTCCAAGTAAAAGTAGATTGCAGATGGTAGCACTGGAACCATGCACCCCTGCATGCAAAGCTGGACTTTGAGTACTGACTATTGTGTTATTGGTGCGTGAGCTGTATGTTATTAAGTATCTCCTATTGGGTATTGATCTGATATGTGGATAATAACTGTAGACTACTATGTGTTTAGGACATGTCATTGAGGGATGCTGTCATGTATTAATGGTATACATATCAGTGTCAGATGTCTGTCAAAACTTTCATCCTAATACATAACTTGTTGGCTAGCTGATTTCTGTCTGTCCTCCATACAGATGTGCAGATGTCAACTATCCATTTTGACTGCTTACAGGCAATCTATGATTGACTGACACTGACATATCTGCCATGCTGTCTTATGAATGCCACAACTAGGAAACCCCACCCTGTATGCACCGCATGCCATGGATACCTCAACCAGACTACCACAGTCAATAGAACATGCTTCATGTTGCATATATGTCAATTGGAACACCTCACTGGCCCTCTGCAAGAGAAAAACAGATGATTGGAAGTCACCCTGGGGATCACAAGTCACCATGGGGATCACTCAAGTGGCATTGGTTGATAGATGGTCTGCTGACAAATGTCAGGTGGCAAGATACCAGTGTACCCAAAAATCTTTGTAACAGAATGGACTCACTGACAAGTTATTTAGCACGGATAAACCCATGTCTGTCAAACATGTCTATGACTGTATGTGTTTGTCAATGTGTATATCACAGTATGTCATACTATGTATTGTTCATTAACACCCAGTACATCCCCCATTACCATACTGTACTAAGCCTGGTGATGTTCTTCACTTAACATGAAACTCGGGACACACCTCACCCTAAAGATCTGTGGTGTGTGCAATTAATGCCAAACACATTATTAGCAATAAGTACCTAAGTAGGGGTTCTACTCTCTATGTTGCCATGTAAGTGTGTGTGTGTATGTGAAGGGATCTACTTCAATTTGCTGAAAATATATGTCCCAGAAGATCATTTGTCCGAGAACTAACTGACTAAAGGTAACATTTCAAAGCAATCATCTTGTGGAAATACATTTAAGCAAAACTAGTAGTGGATGTGTACATATCCTCTTCCCCACTGTACAGCTGTACAGTGATACAGGAATTGGTATATATACATGGGTGTGGTTGTTGTGGCTACAGCCACCCACATTGGGGTTATTATTGTCGGTATCCCCCGATTAGTGTGCTGTTATACTGTACAGTTTATTTTAACAAGTTAACAGGTTAAGTAGTTGTTAATCATACTATGTGTGTTCTACACCACCCCACACCATCCAAAGTGGGGGGCTGTGCCACCCACACCAGCACACCTATGTTTACTAACTCCAGGATTGCATTACATTGGGGAAGAGCACATATACCCTGCCAGTACCATCGTCAATGACATAAAACTGGCAAACTGTTTATTTCCTGATGTGATGTTTTGGCAATTTGGTTAGGGGTGGAATTACATAGGCCAAAAGGAGTTCACTGCAAAATGAAGTACATTCATGTCAACAGTATTCTTTATATATTGCATCAACAACAAAGCCTGTGTGTGTGTGTGTGTGTGTGTGTGTGTGTGTGTGTGTGTGTGTGTGTGTGTGTGTGTGTGTGTGTGTGTTATTCACAGACATTTGTTGTGTGCCACACAATACACTTACAATTATCCACTGTAGAAGAGCTGCTGACATCATCCACCATGCACTCACCTGTATACACCCCTCAGACCTATCAGCCATGTGGCACATGCAGTAATTGTTATACAGACCTGTTACCTGTGTTCAGCTGTACCCAGGATATGACACAGTCAATGTGTCACCACAGTGCTACACCCCTTGTAGGACAGGACAGCAGACCAACACCCTGCTGACACATAGACACCTAGAAAACAAACATAATACATCATGGAGACCACAATCAGTCAGTGTTAATAACAGCTATAATGCATCATGGCTGGACAGCTACACACCCTGATGAGTAAGCATTAATCATTCTGGGCAAAAACATGTTAAACAGCATTAGATTCCTAAACTTTAGGACATTCAACCTGTGCATCAGAACCATATCACCGTGTCCCTGCATTGATGGCATGGATGGCAGGGATGTGGCACCGGTGTCATCATATGCACAGGGTATGTTGCAGGCTTGACAGAGGCATAGGCTGAGCCATTTGATTGGCATCATGTGTGTGGGTTAGTGGGCTCTTTATTAAATGGGTTGTGCCCTAGCTGTGTTGCTGAAGTGTGTGTGTGTGTATGTATGCACATGTCTGCCATGTGGCTACCCTATACAGGGATTTGTTGGACAACTGCAGACTGTACATGGCAAGGTGTACAGATCACTGTCTCTGGCCAGGAACATGGGAACTGTGCCTGACAGGGGTTTCACAGGCATTACCAGGCAGAAGCCCAGGTATGTTACTCTCCCCTGATGATGACAATTGTCCACTAGATATGCGTCCCTGTTAGGACCAGCCAGGACCATGTGCATGTGGCCTGCTGCATTTGGTGCATACAGCATCCCCCCTGCAGTCCTCTTGCTGGTACTGCCACTACGAGAGCAGCTGTGAATTGTTGCACATCCACGTAGACCTCCACCTGTTGGTATTGCTGACCTACATCCACGTGGCCACCACCCTACTCCCACCACATGCTCTACCACAGACACCACGCAGTTGAGGATTCCAACCATCTCACCCAACTATCTATCCAGGACCTCTGCAAAATAATGGTGGGTACCTGAAAGATCACGGATGTTGTGAAGTACAGCAGAATGAATAGCTCTCTGGAGCCTCAGATTTTGTCTGATGTAATGTTCCATACGTGCTTGTGCCTCCATGATTGCCCAAAACATGCATCTGGTGACACCTGCTGTGGCACTTTTGCCATGGGCATGATGGCCGGCAGCCCTCCTATGAGCACTCCTGTACATCTGCCTGTGTGGTTCCTCACCGGTCAACCAGTTATGGCTGCTGTGTACAGACACATTTGCCATAGTCCCTACACTGTCCTGTCCCATGCCACCACCTGCCAACTGTCCCTCATCTATGGCCACTGGTGATGGGGTATGTATGGGCACTGAGACTGTGTGCGGTGATGGGGTGGATAAAAATGAGATGTCAACTGATGACACAGCTTCAGCCCATGACAACACTGCCTGTGCCTCACCATGCCTATAATCATTGTCAGTGTGCGAATGGACACTACCATCAGTTTGCCTGTAGGAGAGACCCTGACCCACCTTGCCACCTGGGAGGGGCAAACAAAAAATGAATTTAAGACATGTATGTTATGGTTTACCTCTACACACACACACACACACACACACACACACACACACACACACACACACACACACACATACGCATGCACGCACACACACACACACACACACACACACACACACACACACACACTTACAGGTGAGGTGGCACAAAGATATTACAGAGACCTGTCATTACCCAACAGTCAACATGCATGACATGTGGCACTTAACAGCATGCACTGCAGCCATAACCAATCCTTGTTACAAACATTATACATCTCTGTGATGCATAAGTTGTGTTAGTAGGTGATGGCCTTTCCCCTGGAACACACTGCACCCATGAACACAGTATTGCTGTGCACCTGTACAGCACATTGGCATGTACTGTGCACCATACCTCATGAGTGTACACACCATAGCTGAATTTGTATATGTGTGCCAGTTATATTTGCTCTGTTTTTCACAGCCCCTATGTGTTTGGCTGACACATACCTGGGATGATATGAGGACTGATGTCAATAGTTAATGCCTGACCTATGATTTGCACATCTCATCATCAGCAGTGCATGTATGAGCAATAACATTTTATTACACTCACAACCTTCAAAGCTTAATGTGGATATGAGGAGTGTGCACACCCTTGTTGACATGCCAGCCTCTTCCATAGTATGCAGTGGGGCCACATTACTGCATATGTTAACATTACACACACCTGATATGTGACATATGTCCTGTGCAATCCAATGCAGTATCAGACAAATGTGGTAGTCATGCAGATGCTGAATGAAATGCATACAATATGTGGGTTACATAACTGTGCACACCCTTAACGCAATGGTTTCTTCCAGCACCTGTTAAGTGAACTACAGCAGTCACTATTCCTGGAAGGGGTATACCAGCATGGCTCATCTTTACTTGCCATTATTTGGTCAGTCTGCCCTACAAATGTCCCCAGCTCTGCGGGATTGCAATGTCAGCTCATGTGCACAGCCCTTGGAAGTCACACAGTGGCTTCACATTTGCTGTGGAGTCAGGGTTATGTCTGACACAATTCATGACCTTTACTGTGTTCAGATACAGCCATTCTTAGTGAGCTTTGAATGTATGCTTCAGTTCACTGTTGTGTTTCAGGATGACACCCCTCCCCATCCTCAGCCTTATTGCAGATGCTTGACATCTATGGGCCACACATGAGTGTTATTTTGCAGTGCTCCAAATTCTGAATGCCATGTCTACTGGCCTAGTTTCTGCTAATGAACAGCAAACCTAAAGGTGTACACTGGCACCAGCAAGGTAAACATAGGGATGGTGGCACTGAGGTGGAATGAGGTGTTGTCTGTGCACCACATGTATCTTTATGAATACTGTCTGTAGGTTTCAGCCTTGGTCTAATGACACCAATGCACATTGCAACACATGCCTTTGGGAGACTTGATATTACACATATGCTATCAGTAGAGAGGCTGGGATGATGTTGAATGTGGAACAACTCTTCCTTCTTATTACGCTAACCCACAGGCCACAGTTATGCAGATTCCAGCTGATTGCCAACAAAGGTATTGCACAGTCAGTACTTGCTAGACATTCCTGCAAGTCCCTCAGTGTTGATGCATGTTTCTGGGTAGAGTCATTACCAATTTGCAACATGTGTTGTCATCTGTTTTGAATGGGCATCTGTTTATTTTCTACATCAATGTTGTCCCATACTTCATACACACAAACATGACTGTCTGCACTGTTTGCCATGGTATATGCAATGGCGAGGTAAGGATACTTTTCCCACTCCTGAGTGCTACCTTTTGGATATGGGATACACTTCATGGTTTGTAAGATGTGTGCAAGCCATGGCTGCCTCTGTTGCAGGTGAGTGGGCAAATGTCTTGGACATACTTCTTGGACAGCAGACCATTACTTGGTGTGACATTGAGGCACTGCACTTGATGGAAGGTGTGTACTCAAGAAGAGTGAATGCTGTCAGTACCTCACAAGCTGCTTTCACAATATGTTATTTGGAGTGTGTGCACACATATGCTTCCAGTGTAAGTTAAGGTATGTATTCACCATATTTGTTGTCCTGACACAGAATTCCATATTACACAGTCATTGCTCATGTTAGGATCACATTACAGGTTGTAAAAGGTGTGGAATGTGGTATTGTGATTTGCCATTGTTTAGATCATGAAAATTGCCATTGTAATAGTGGTGTATACACTGTTGTAGCCACTATATAAGGGTAATGTTTCAGAAATGTCCCTACAGTAGGCCATTTGTCCCACCATTATGTTCCTCTTTGTCCACTCATCTTGCACTGGCAGGTTGTTAGGTATACTGCAGAACTCATACATACCATTCAGACATGCTACCATGGTGACCACTGTGATGCAGTACAGTTAATGGCAACAATAAGTGAACATGTACAGCATGCATTGTAGGTAGGTGTGTTACAGGTGTGCATGGCAAATAGCATGGCCATAAAATGGCCAGTGTATTGCAAACCTAAACAAAACACCTCCCTACTCACTAACTACAGGCTGCTGCCCCAGTTGTATATCAGAGGGACATAAATAGTTGTGTGAGATACGTAATGTCAGTAGCCACACCTGTGGCATTGGTACAGGGTGGGAGCAGTATTTCAGCATATCAACAGTAAAAACCCACAATACTAGATGTTATGCACATCTGTTCATTACTACATTGCAGAAACAGACTATCTTATCTGACATATGCGTGTTGATACTTTACAGATGAAAATGGATAAGCAACAGCGGTCTACTAATGTGCCCTGGGACGTTACCTGCATTCTCTTCACCCATTGTGTGGGTGGCACAACCTCCACAATGGTGTCTTTAGCTTGCTGGCTTAGCTGTTGGGTGGGTGCCCCGAAGCTGGCAAAGAGCTCCTCAACATGTGTCAATGGGGGCTGGGTGGTATGACTCCCACCTGTGGCTAGCTGGTCCCTCCTAACTGCAGCAGCACACTGATGGGTATGGTGGATCAGATCCATGCAGCGATGCCGCACCTGCTCATAATTGCGATTGTGCAGGTTGACATTGTTTACCCTGTGGATGAACTTGTTCCACAGGATGGTTCTCTCTTGCAGATACTAGGCCCTGTGCCTGAAGAGAATGGCATGATGGACTATGAAGAACTGGATTATAGCATCATTTTCAGGGGTGTGTATGTGGGCAGGTTTTCCCGGGACATTGTACCTGGAAGACATAAACAGGAAAAAAGGTCAGAGGACCTCATACAGTTGTCCACATGCACATCAACAGTGGGTATTACTTGCAAATAATCCAGACTATACCATAACATTGTAAGCTATCATGGCTTGTACATCTTGCATTACACTCCTGGTCCTGACCTGTCCAGTTCCCCCAATGTTGGACACTTAATGGCATAATCCATTACACACCATTCATTTCTCTTTGGAGGGATGACAGTGGCCATCTTCCATGTGGATGGTGTGCAGATGGTGGCATGAGTGTGTTTGACTGTATTGTGTGATGGGACTGTGAGCACATGCCTTTGATATGTAGGAGGCAAACTTTGATGTTCTCATGCCCCATGGAGACTTGCTGTTGTTGCCATCAGTCAGCATTATGTCCATGCTCACCATTAATGTGGGCAGGAGTGTGGGTGATGTGCATATCCCCCTGTACTACTGTTGTGGACAGGGTGCCACTGTTCCTGCCTATCCTGTCTGATGCAGGTTGCCTGTATCATGGCATGTGTGTATGAGGTGTGCTTTACCCCCAGTACAGGTTGACTCATGTTACTGGCTCTGAGCCTGCATTCATATGTGTAGACATGGTTGCAACTGGCCTTGATGGTTTACATATGTCTGATATCCAGTCATAGCCTTACAGGAGGTCCCCTGTGAACCTACATGCTTGCTCAGATAGAGGTGCACTTGCTTTCAAGTTGTGCTCTGCACCTGTGTGTCCCTGTACAGCCACTATAGCAACCTATTATGTGCTTTGTGTCTTTGTGGCGTCCACCAAGAGGGATTACTCTATAATTGGTGGAGGATGGTTGTACAGGTAAGGTACTGCTAATTCCATATAGCTACAGTGGATATGAAGTGTACACACCCCTGCTGCATGGTTCTTGTGCAATTGGAACATGACCCCACAAAAGCACATGTCAACACAATCTCCACCTGTGATTAGGTTCATAGGTTCAAAGGTAGGTACTAGGCTATCTGCCCGAGGGCATTTTTAAGCCTAGCCAGAGTGTGTCGGCTTTTGCCGCCCCATTGATTAATTAACTGAGCCTCTGTCAAGCAGAGCCAATTAAGTGATCCCAGGGGTGTATTTTCTGTTACCTATCCACTCGTCAAGGCTTCTCTTGAAGAGTGTTAGTGAGGGGCTCTGCCTAATGTAGTTAGGAATTTTGTTCCAAAGCATGGGAAGTCTCTGTGACAGGAATATATCCCTCCAGCATGTTCTATTTATTGTTGTGGCAAGGTTTAGCTCACTAGAGTACGTGGATCGCAGTGACTTGGATTTCTTTAGGTGGAGCATGTCCATCAATTCTGAGTTGGACATGGCTTTGTAAGTCAGGCAGAGATCAACTATTGAGTAAGCGATATGCCACTGAGTACAGCTGGAATTTTGTCAGTCGGGCTGCATAGGACATATGTTTGTGGCCAGTAATCCTCTTGGTGAGGTGCTTTTGCGGTCTTTCCAGCTGTTGGAAGGAAGTGTCTTGTGAGGTACATCCCAAATGGGGCATTGTACTCTATGATGGGTCTGATGAGTGATGAATAGATGGGCACTATAACCTCTTTATTTCTAGATGTGAACCCCTTAGTAACTAGATGGGCCACATAGAAGGATTTCCTAACTACTTTGGCAATATGATTGTCAAAGGAGAGATTACTATCTACCTGGGTCCACAGATCTCTTATTACCTCTTCTGTATTAAGTGGGCTGCCACCTATGTGGTAATTTGTGGGTGTTTTGTTTTTTCCAAACGGGATGACTATGCATTTTTTGGCATTTCGCTTGAGGCCTTGACTTTGACACCAGGTGTCTGTCTCAGTAAGGCCTTTTTGAAGGATGTCCGTGTCAGCCGGTGAGTCAATTATGGCTCCCAGTTTGCAGTCATTGGAGAACTTGGTTAGTCATAGACCTGTGTTTGCCTGTACTTCTGAGAAATATATGCCGAACAGTAGGGGTCCCAGAACTGAGCCTTGCAGGACACAACTTGTGACAGGATTAGAGTCAGACCTGGAGCCTGCTATTCTTACTGTTTGAGTTCTGTCTGTAAGCAAGTTGGCAACCCATCTTGTGACGTAGGGGTTTATGTTCAGGCTGGTGAGTTTTTTCTATAATACCTGAGTGAGGAATGGTGTAGAACGCCGTGGCAAGATTAAGGTAGGCTGTGTTAACCACCTTTCCCTCATCTATGGCCTTGGTGACTGTCTCGAAGAAGTCAACCAGGTTTAGTAGGCATGATCTGCCCTTAACAAAGCCGAACTGGGTCGGGTCAAATGTTTGGAAGTCCCCAATGTCTTTGTTAATGAGTTCCATGATGATGAGCTCCATAGCCTTGCAGACCATGCTAATCAGGCTTATGGGGCGATAGGTACCAGGGTCATTTGTGACCCCCTCCTTTGTGGAGAGGAATAACTGTAGCTGTGCACCATTCTATGAGCACATAGCCTGTGGAATGGCTGAGGTTGAACAGTGTGTTTAGGTGGGGGGGGTTAGTTCGTTCTGTAGTTCATGCAAGACGCAGCCTGGAACACCATCTGGCCGCATTGATGCTGTGTTTTTGGCTTTTGAAAGGGCTGTTTTCACCTGTGCTTCTGTGATTTCTTTTCTGATATTGTTGTGGGCCCTTTTGAAAGTGAGAGGGAGGTGAAGTTTGCACTGAATCTATCTGCCAGGATGTTGGCAATATCAGTAGTTTCAGTATATTTTGTGCTATTTTGCACTAGCTCAGAGCATATCTGCGAGTTGCTACTTAGATTCTTGACATAGCTAAAGAAGGCTTTGTGGTTATCTTTCGAATCCTTGGCTATTTTTCTTTCAAAGTTAGCCTTGGATGATTTTATGTGAGACCTTAGCTTCTTACTGATACTGATCAGGGATGTCTTTCCTTCTTGGGATTTGCTTTTTTTCTGAACTAGTTTCCTCCTTCTGTTGTATAACCTATTTATGGCAGGGCCACCAGACTGGTTTCCTTCTTTTAGGGGAGTGAGTCTTGGTCTTGCTAGGGATGGCATGATCCATGCATCCTTGTAGCTGCTCATAGAGTGCAATTGTAAAGGTTTCTGCATCTTGGGCAGTGTTATCCTTTAGCGTGGAGGCTGTGAAACTTACCACCTCTGCCTTAAGTAAGGTGAAGTTTGCTTTAGAAATGTTTTTCACTGTGGTTTCCTTGATTTGGGGTTGTGGTGGGGTGTGGACATCCAGGGTGATTAGTTTATGTTCTGATCTAACCAGTGACGGGTTGACATCTGGTACAGAACACCTTTTGCCCATGTTGGTGATGACCAGGTCCAATATGTTGTGGTCTCTGGTAGGGGAGTTTACCAGCTGATCTAGGGCATTTGAGTTAATAAATTCCAGGAAGCGCTGCACCTGGGAGTTTGTACTCAAGTAGTTTTCCCAGTTAATGGTAGGGTAATTGAAATCACCCAATATCAGGGTGTTTGGTAGGACCTTCATGTTTTCCAGTGTCTCCAGAAAGGTGGAGTGGTGGTCCTGGGTCATGGAGGGTGATCTGTAGCAGGCCACGATTTGCATTGCAGATTTGCCCAATGTTAGTTGCACATGGATGATCTCAGAGGTATCATGCTGCGCCACTAACCTGGAAGTATGAGTATCCTTGATGAATATGGATACACCCCCTCCTTTTGTGTTTTGATCTGTGTTTTGTGGCCGAAATGTGTGGTATGAGTTGTAGCCCAGTAGTGCTGGAGTGCTCTCTGGAGCCTTGAAGCAGGTTTCAGTTACTGCACAGATGTCAACATTCTCCACACTTATGAGTGCTTCGAGCACATGCATTTTGAGATTTAAACTCCTGGCGTTGAGTAGCATAACCCTCATTTTTTTACTTGTGCTGTTTACGGTGGTGGGTTTGAATTTTGAGCCTTGCCTAAAAAAGGGACTATGGGGCGGCAAGAGCCTTGGCCAGTATTCAAAAGCCAAGGGGTGACAGGTGCAATCCGTGTCTTGCGAAGCAACACAGCTTGCCGAGCATGTCATCCAAGGCTGACAGACACTGGATCCCCTTTGAATGACACCAGAAGCTTAGCCAGTTGTTGAAATTGATCATTTTTTCTTTATACTGAGGTATCATTCTTGGTGAGGGCAGGATGCTACTCGAGGTCAGGGTCATATCTGCCTGGGCTACATGATAGAGAGCTCTTCCATGTCTCTTTTCATGTAGTCCAGGGAGGTACATTTCAGGTCATTCACACCAACATGAACAATGACTGAGTCATATTTGTACTTGTTCTGGAGTGACCTGAGTGCTTGTGTTATGTGGCAGATTCTGGATCCTGATAGGCAGCTAACAGTAACCTCCTTGTCCAGCCTAGTGAGTGGGACATCAGTGTGCCTGACTATTGAGTCACCTATTACTAGTGTATTAGGTATGTTATTTCGCCTTAAGGGCTGTGATTGTGCGGCACATTGATTTTGTGTTTTATGTGTTGTCTGGTTTGTGACGAGAGGTGCAGGTTTTGTGGGTGTCTGCTTTGAAGCTCTTTGCTGCTTTTGCAGGTTTTTATTTAGAGCCTCCGATTATGATTTCATGTATTTATGTGTATTTTTCACCAGTGCTGGTTTAATAAGACTATGTAAGGCTGGAGGTGTGGTGCAAGTGTTAAACTTCCCCTCATGACTGTCTGTTCCAGTCTTGGGTGGAGAGACCTTAGCCTCCAGTTTGGCTGTATAATTGCATCTCTTGTATATGTTAGTATTTTGTGGTAGGAGGAGAGGGCTGTCTGTGTACATGAGGCAGTTGTAACATTGCCTCAGGATACCTAGATTCACCAGTTGGACGGGAGAGTACACCTGAAGTTGCCCTTTGGTCATGCCTGAATAGTATGGTGAGCTGCTTAGTCGCTTGGTTGTTGAGGGGTGGATAAAGAGCTTTGCCCTGCTGGGCAGTCAAGTGTTGGGGTATATTAATGCTTGCTATTAGGTCTGAGCAAGTGCTGGACTGTAGGATGCTGTTTGAGTGCTTAGTTTGAAAGTTAGACTAGTTTCAAGTGAAAAACTGAAGAGGAGACTTAGTGGAGCCGGGAATAATTTAACCCTAGCTAACCAGTGCTGCCCGTTGCACAAACCATGCAAACGTGGTTTTTAAACTACTAACGTTTGGGCTGGAACCACTCCTCCAGGGACAGATGGCTGCTCAAAGTTCCCCTCTCTCACAGGTGAAGATAGAAACTTCCTTCTATCCAAGTAAGGTATGGGCAACTCAGAAACTTGTAACACAGCTCTGAATTCAGCTCTAGCCTGAAAACTGGACTATACTAGCTTAGGCGGGAAACAAGAATTTTTTTTTTTTTGAAAAGATAAGTTAAGGCAAAAACAGTAAAAAGTACACTTAAAACAGCTTTAAATGACTACAAGCGATCAGAAAAAGCTATCTCACTTTAGTGTGTAGCCTACAACAGTTAAACAATTTATTTAATCAAAAAACTTTTTAAAAGTGCAGGCAGTGAAATAAGTACAATATGTGAAAAAAACAAGCTTTTAAATCACAATAAGTGTTGGAAAAATCAGCGTTTAGGTGGAAAACAGTTAAGTACAGCAAGAAAATACAGAAAACTGATACTCAATCACTCCAAAGTCTCTCTTTTTAGCTAGAAGGCTTGTATCAGTTTAAGGCTTTCTAGTGCTTTCCAGTAGATTTGTTAATGGAAAGATGGGAAACAAGCGCAGATGTGGTCTTTTAAACCAGAAAGTTGAAAGAGATGGACAACTTCCCGAATGATCAATAAACACAATTCCTGGGCCAAGAACCACTCCTCTTGTGGTAGACAGGCTACCTAGTACTTACCACTCCCACTGATAAGCTAGAAGGCTGCACTCCAACACAAAGGCTTGGGGGACTCAGAAGCTTACAAACAGTCCTGAATACAGCAAATCTGTACCTGGACAAGACTAGTTATGGGAAAGGTGGGGATCAAGCGCAAACATAGGCTTTAAAACCAGAAAGTTGAGAGAGATGGGGAAAAACTGCCCAAACGGCCAGTAGCTGCAAATTCTGGGCCAGGAACCACTCCTCTTGTGGTACATAGGCTACCTAATGCTTACCACTCCCACTGATAAGCTAGAAGGCTTCCCTCCAACAAAGAAAGGCTTGGGGGTTCAGAAGCTTACAAAGAGTCCTGGATACAGCAAATCTGTACCTGGACTAGACTAGTTACAGGAAAGATAGGGAACAAGCGCAGATGCAGGCTTTTAAGCCAGCAAGTTGAAAGAGATGGAAAACTGCCTAAATGGCCAATAAACTACAATTTATGGGCCTAAACCCACTCTTCCCATGGTAGATAAGCTACCTGATGCTTACCACTCCCACTGATAAGCTAGAAGGCATCCCTGCAACACAGAAAAGCTTGGGGGGCTAAAAATCTTACGAAGAGTCATGGATACAGCAAATTTGTACCTAGTCTAGACTAGTAACAGGAAAGGCAGGAAACAAGCACAAACACAGGCTTCTGAATCAGAAGGTTGAAAGATGGAAGAGCTTCCCAAATGGCCAATAAACTATAATTTCTGGGCCAGAAACCTCTCCTCCTGTGGTAGATAGGCTACCTAGTGCTTACCACTCCCACTGTAAGCTAGAATTCTTCCCTCCAACACAGAATGGCTTGGGGGGCTCAGAAGCATACAAACAGTCCTGGATACAGCAAGTCTGTATCTGGAATAGACAAGTTACAGGAAAGGCAGGAAACAAGCTAGGATTTTTATTTTTTTACAGAAAAGCAGCTAAACAGCATTAAATACAATTCAAATGTAGTGCAGGCTAGCACACGTGTATCAATATTACGGCAAATACAGTTTAATTAAATGCAATTAAATTAACAAATGACTAAAAACAAGTGCAGAAGGCATTAAATTAGAAGGCTACTAACAAGCAGTAATAAGTGCAGAGTAAGTAACAGCACACAGAATAGCAACTAAGACAGTTACAGTAAGAGCAGCTGAATATATATATATATATATATATATATATATATATATATATATATATATATATATATATATATATATATAGTATTATTATTTATTTTTTTGAGGGAGGGAACACAGCAGGATTAAGAGGCTACAGGGGTTGTCCTTCTCAAATGCTCTCTTTGTACACAGTAAGAGTGCCTGAAATGTATTACAGCCTGCTCAGTTCAATAGGGAACATAACAACCTGTCCTGTGAAAAAATATAGGTTCATGGGTTCATAGGTGTGTAATAGGCTAACGGCCCTGGTGCCTTTACAAGCCAAGCCCATGGGATTATGCTGGCATCGTGCCATCCAACCTTAGTTCCCAGTGCCTCTGTCGAGTATAGCCAGTGGAGTGATCCCTGTGGTGAATTTTCTATTTCCCTTCCACTCATCAAGATTTCTCTTGAAGAGGGCCAGTGAAGTGCTCTGCTTGACATGTATGGGAAGTTTATTCCATAGCATGGGCAGTCTCTGGGTTATGAACCTGTCTGTCCAGCATATGGGAAGTAATACTCAGTACAGTAAGCCAGTTGAATGTGTGTGCAGACCCTTACTCTGGTATGTTGTGTAAACACCTGCTGAGATGATTACAGCATCCAGTTGTCTTGGTTTGTACTCTAACTTTATATCACATTTTCACTTGGCAATAGTTGCTCACCTTCCATGAAACAGCTTTGTTTCTTTTTAAGTTGAATTTTACAGGTTATGGGTCACATTTGAGGTAAGAAACATTTTGGCATGACTTCCTGTGGTCTCATTGGTATACAGCACACAGACCTGGCATTCCAACAAGGGTGTGTACACTTTGATATCCAGTGTATATGGGTGTTGATATAGCTGTTAGTGGTAGGCATGGACAGTAGGTCATAACATAGTTGTACACTTCTCTGATTACAACGTGATAAGCATGCCTACTGTAGTACCCATATCAGTGTCATGGTAATGCAACAGTCAATAGCAGAACGCATTTTAAATTGTTGTATGCAGTGACAGAGTGGGTGTTGTCCCTTTACCTTTACTGTATTGAAGACATCCTTCCTGTACATGGGTAGAGGTGTTACAAACAGCAGGTAACTATACCTCTTACAACAGGACTTGTGCACACAGGCCAACTACATGTTTGTATAAGGTTTCAGACCTAGAGACAGTGTGTGAGTATTGCTGTTGTATGCATCGAACACTGCTAGTTTTACAGGGTTTGTTTGTACATGCTAGTTTTGTATAGAATGCAGTCTGTCTGCATTGCTCTCAAATGTGGGCCTATCCACATCATGCCCAGAGGATTGGCTGTTATGTTTTGTCTGTTCCCACACAGGTCTTGTTCCTGACATATCAGTTGCATTCTCTCCGTTGATTGCTTTCAGTACATGTCAACATCCATTTGTGTTTCTGACTTTATATTCCTGAATAAGGGTATGTTGCAACAAATTCTGTAACACCAACAATGTTCAAAGAATATAACAGCAATATTTCAAATATGACCCTGTGTTTCAGCCTCTGTCCTCCACCTATATGCCAGGCTTTGCCCAGATGTCATGCAGTAAGAGGTTGGTAGGTATGGTCTATCATTATTTAGTGCTGACATTCCTGCTATCATTCCAGTGATGTTGTGGACTCCCACACAAGTTGTGGGGTAGGGTCCATATACATGAGGACGACAGCTGGGCAAAACATGTGTTACCCTGTACAGCCTGAAGGTCAATGTATGGCAAACACTGTTATATGCCATTGTAAGACATTTTATGGGGGAGGTGTATCAAATGTTTTTAACCTAGGCTGTTACAATATGTGAGGAATATGAAACATTAAGGTATATGGCTATACATTTTCATATGTTTCACCATGGGGACAGTGGTGGGCTAGAGTTTACTGTCTTGCACATAGTTCTGTTTGTCAGGGTGAGATTGACATTTTAAGTTAAGCATTGCTATGTAACAGATATGGATACCCCCTAGGGGGTTGAGTACAGAGTGTAATTGGAGGCTGTTGAACTACATCTATAATTAAGTGTTGATATTCGCATCTTCAAGGCAAGTGTTTCATGCAATAGTTTTCATTTGTAGGAAAGAATCAGACATTGGTCATTTGAAAAGGTGGCAACTGTAGGAATAATGGCTATTTGATATGCTGTGCACCCTCTATATATAATCTCTTTATATATATCTATAAATATTTATATATGTATGCATGTATGTGTGTGTGTGTGTGTGTGTGTGTGTATATATATATATATATATATATGTGTGTGTGTGTGGGTGTGTGTGTGTGTATGTACCTGTATTATTAGAATGTTTAGTGCTTCCACATTGTACATTCCCTATGCTAGACTGACTGTTCTGCATGATATGTTAGAGAAATCATCCCAACATCTTACAGCTGAGATGGCTTACTGGTAACTTGTTGTGGTTATGTTGTGCAGAGTCCTGGGTTCAAGTCTTGAAAGTGCTGGTTACTTTGGTGCAAGACAGATCAGTTCAGCCATGGAGGAAGGGATAATGGCAATAATTACAAGAAATCCATATTTTGGGCCCCTTCCTCCCCCATTTACAGTGCCGTTGGTCAGATGTTTTGCAGTGAGAGTTTCAGAGTGTGGATCTGATATCTGAATGCAATACATATATATATATATATATATATATATATATATATATATATATATATATATATATATATATATATATATATATATATATATATATATATATACATAGTTACACTTCATAATCTCAAGTTACTAAAATTTCGAATTTCAGTAACCCAAGACTATGAAGTCTAAAACCAGAATGCTGAAAGTGCATAAGAGTGAATCTGAATATCTAGAATCTGCACTTATGCATTTCTGATGTGTCACATGTAGTGTTATGGTGCCTGAGATTGCAGGTGCATGAGTGTTTGTGTGCGTTTCTTTGTAAGTTGTATGTGTGTGTAAGAATAAGGAGGTGTGAGTGTTGGATTTGTTGGTGTTTGTGTATGTGTGATGTGTATTTGTGTGCGAGCAAGTGGAGGATGGCGTGGTGTGAGTTTATTTTTTCATGTTATGTGCAACCTTTGAGTTGGTATATATAAGTCGGGAGGGTGAGGGGGGCTTGCCCCCCTGCTTATATGTAGTGTAGGGTTTTGTGGTTTTTGTGCTGTGGGTGGAATGGTGTGCGTGTGGTGTACTGAATGGTGTATGTATGTTCGTGATTGTGCGATTTGGGATTTTGGGTTTAGGTATTGTGAAAGGTTAGACTTTATAATTCGAGATTTCAGTAATTCGAGATTATGAAGTGAAACCCTATATATATATATATATATATATATATATATATATATATATATATGTGTGTGTGTGTGTGTGTGTGTGTGTGTGTGTATAAAATACACATATATATATATATATATATATATATATATATATAAATAGGTTTACTTGCATTTGTGGCAATGACCAAAGGGCGATCCGTCATTATTCTGAACCTAATTGTCGAATCTCATACGTGCGAATGCTCATAATGTCACACGCAACATCAAATTCAAAATTCCTAATTTCAGAACTGCCGCAACAAGCGCTACCATGGTTCAAGAGGGGATAATAGTAGCCTGGCCGGTCTTCGGTAATCTCGGGTTCAACATTCACAGATTCGACATTCTGCGATCTTGGGGTTCTTCATTTGAAATGTTCGCGTTTGGCCATTGACTGTTCACGTAAATGCATGTATACCCATATATATATATATATATATATATATATATATATATATATATATATATATATATATATATATATATATATATATATATGACATGTATGTCTACATATATACATACTCATATGTATATGTATATATATATATATATATATATATATATGTATATATATATATATATATATATATATATACATATATATATATATATATATATATATATATATATACATATACATATATAAATACATTTTCCCTACTTTTGAATGACTGTGCTGCATGATATCTTTGAGAAAACATCACACATATCTACAGCTCAAATGGCTTTGTGGTAACTTGCTGTGCCTATGGTATGCAGGGTCCTGGTTTCGAGATGTGCAAGGGCTGATTATTTTGTTGCTGGGCAGAACAAGGGCTGTTGGATACAGAATGATTAAGGCACTTTTAAGCAGTTGCAAGTTGGTCTGCACAGATTTGCTTGGTGGTAAGCAGTGATAATGTCCAGTTAAATATGCTTACAGATAGCCTGGAAAGTGCTTAATCTATGTAGGCATTGCTTATCGTCACTTACTACTGCTTAAAAGTGCTTACTCCCACTTACCCCCACTTTAATTTCTTTAAAAGAAAAGAAAAAAAGTGGTGATAAGAAAGTGGTAAAAAGGGGGCACAAAGAGGGGAAAGACGATAGGGAAAGTATCTAGGGATGTGCAGGACAGGTGTAGGGAAGGTCCATAGCTGTCCATTTCTTCTTCAGCAAGTGCTGTGCATATATACTGAATTTGGAGGTATGTTTGAACACTCAAACCCCTGAGAGATGAGTGAGGACAACAATAATGTGTTGTGAAGCCAATTAGACCAGATTAAATGTGTCCAGTGGACACATGTGCAAAATGGAAAGCCAGGTTTGGGGCAAATTTTTTTTCGGGGAACCGATTGCCCTTTTTTTAGGGTGAAAGTGGGATGTTGGGGAAGGATAGTAGGTGTATTTGGGGTGATAGGTTGGTTAGGAAGACATACAAGACAGACACAACAGTATACAGGGGCAGTACAGGGGCAGTATATGACACATGTGGGGGTAAACATCTTGGACGGGAAGGGTTGTTTGTAAATTGGAAGCCCATGAGCCCCCAAATGGAAATAGTGGGAATTTAGGTCCCCACCCATAGGCAGTCACCACTGCACCTTCATGGCCCCGAAGGAGGCTGTGCTGGGGGCTGAGCAGGAGGGGCAGGCTGACCCTCTAAATGCACCATGTAACCCTCAAGTTGGCATAGCAGATCTCCAACTCCCTTCAGAGTTCGTTAGGCACCAACCCCCGTACCCGACTTCGGGTGACAGGATCTTATCCCCGCCCACTCCCAGGGGGGGACAAGCCCCATCCCCTGAGGCAGTTCCACCTGAATGTTGCGCAGGACCAGCAGATGAGGAGTTCCCAGGATGGGTCCCAGATGAGGTGGAAGAGGTGGGTCCACTGGGACTGGCCTTCACAAGCATGCTATGGTGTTGCAGTTTTAGAACATATGTGGATTAGTAATAGTCAACATAATCCAGGATTAGTTATAACAGCATGCATAGATATTGCCATTAACCCAAAACACAAGATTTGGATCAGTTGCGTAGCAAACAGAACACATGCATATATGGAGCCACAGTGGCCATTACAACAGCATGCAGGTTACATTGATAGCAACAGGCCACCAATTATAGTATTTTAACATGGAACATTAATAGAAACACATTTCACTATTTGTTGAACAATAAGACATATGTCCCAACAGTAGGTTTGGTGTAAACATACCGATTGATTTGTGTGTTTAGATTATTGTTGCAGATATGGTGGGGGGATGAGAGAGAGATGTCAGTTAACAAATTATATATCCTTGCAGTACTCACAATTTTAATGATTATTGGTCTAATCATTACTCTGCAGGTATTATTACAATACCCTATGGCGTAGTTTGGGCAGTGTATGTTTGTACACAGTGTATACTTCAACTGTCCTATAGCTAAATTCTACTTCTCTTACCTAGTAGACCTGTGGAGGGAATGTTTGTTAACACTACCTGACTGTTTCTACACATATTCCCAGATTCCTAGTTGTAATTATGCACATACCTCTCAATCTCTTAATGCACAACATCTGGACAAAGCTTGACAACATGGGGTACAAATATGGACATATTTTGAATATTGCTCTTATAAACTTTTAGACAGTTGCCAGAGTAGCAGGATTTATTTCAATATACATTTTCTGAAAGATTTGAGGTCTGAAAATCAAATGTATGTCATTATTTAGTGACTACAGTTCTGAGATCATCCCAGTGATTTGCCTGGCAGACACAGGAACAGGCCAAAAATATGAGCCAATTATCTTGACATTCTGCAAAAATCTGTACAGTTGAGAGGAATGATTATGCATATAGCTTCGTACCACTCCCAGGATTCGAGCCATGGCTGTGTGTGCTAAAAATACAACTATTAGAGTTTCATCAGAGTGAGCTATTTAGAAACTGCTGTATATTCTTTCAGTGTTTTCTGTCTAGGTCTCTCTTGGTTGTACAATCAGATCTTGTACTTATAATAGTCTTATACAGACATTCCTAGACATATTTTTTATGTAGCACAGTGTGCATAACAGTGGTTAACACAATAATAATATTCAGAGACTGCAACACTAAATGCCATACAATACAAGAGTAAACACAACCAGTCCATGATTTAGAACATTATTGCCAGGCAGTTACAGTTTTATTGAAATATCACCTATATGGGACTATTACTGTCATATTGTCTGGTTTATTCAGTACAACCTATACACAGTTTTTATACTTCCAGGTGACTTTCTACTACTTTATTTGGTATGACTTCTACAAGCAGGATTGTTACGCACCAGCCTCACGATGCAGCCTTTGCAGACTGCTGGCATAGGCTTCCTGATTAACAGCATGCTCAGCTGCAACTGTAAAGGGAATAAAGAAATATTTAGCCATACCTATCCATCACATATACAGGTTGGACTTTTGTAAATATTTATTGATATGGATACTTACACACTGCTGGGACATCACCCCTCTGCCTTGCTTCTTGGACCAACTCATCCAAGAGCTCCCTTTTTCTCTGCTTCAAGTCAACATAGCGGTGACAGTCCTGCTCACCAGTCTGAGGAATGCCAGTGGCACTGATGAGAACATGGGTAAGATGGTCCCAGGCTTCTGCTTTATACTGGGAGCCCTGGTACTGGCCCTGCAGCAGTCTCTCATCATGATTATTTACCAGGAGTACTACCATGACCTTGGACTCCTGTATGCCCCAGTTCTGCACCCAGAAGCGCATGCCCTCACCAACACCTGCCATACTGCCTACAGTGGGAAGCTGCAACCAGTTATAAGCTGTATTCCCACCTGCGAGGTTTAAATACAGCTGATTCCCCACCCTTTGCAGTGATTGGACGGTTTTGAATATGCTGAGCTAAGCTACGGGCAAACCTGCTTAGCTAAGGTTGGCAGTGCTTAAAGGGATAGGTTCAGCACTGCTTACCAATGGGTAAATCCACTTAGCTGGGCTACTCATTGCTTAGCAGTCATGTTTATACAATGCTTGCACCTGGTAAGCAGAGCTGTGCAATGCTTAGCATTGCTTATTTTTTATTTTATAGACTATCTGCTGTACGGGATTGATTCATCATTAATTACATATTATAAATTTGTTTACTGTCCCTGACATCTCCCACTGTGCTTTCATTACATTTATTCATGTGTGACTATACTGTATAGGGCACTTGTGTTTATATGGGGGTTTCACAACTTTATTAAATGGATGCCTCACATCAGGACCTACTACAGTACACTGTTTAACAAATATATGTTATTTAGTAGCTAATTATAAAAAAAATGTTTATGTACTGCTTTCACATGTAAAATGCAAATTGGTAACAGTGGGGATTGAACCGGGAATGGCTACTTACAAAGAGTACGCTCTAACCACTAGACTATACAGTACTGCTCAAGTTGGATGTCTCTTGCTATTTAACGTCTTGTGCTGTTTAAGCTGGACTAAGTGTAGCTAAGCAACGGGCACACCCATGCAGCTATGCTTAAACTTTATCTCATTTATAAAAAAAAATGACTTGTGTTTTTTTATTTGTACCCTTCAGAATATCCCTGCTAATGCTGAACCTGTTATTCTTCCATCTTTCTGCATTGTAGGATGATTGTCCCTTTTGGTTTTGTCCACATTTCTTACTCTGATGGGTTGAGAGGTGTGCGCTATGTGCTTATGCTAAGTGTGTTATTCTATTAACCTTTGCCTTGGTAGAGACAATTGTCCCTTATGGCTTTAACCTGATTTTTTATCCTCATGGCTTGGGGGTGTTACGAGCATTCTCACTCATTTTAATTGCAGAAAGGCAATTCTGGAGTGCAGGGGGCATGTATATTGTGAGAGCTCTGCTCTCAGACACACCCCCTGCACTCATACATGGAACTGTGTCCGGTTTAGAGTATGGCAGCATGCCTTCATACATATGCATGTCACATTGACATGCTGAAGAGGAACGGTCCCTGCCATGCAGGAATAACTTATTCCTGCATGGCTGCTTGCTGAATCTGGGGAAATATCTTTTTTTTCTTTTCTTGGAAGTGAAGAATTAATAAAATAAATGTTGCTGACATAATTTGCTTAAATTCTGCTGAATGTTAATAGATTATATAGCAGTGTTGTTAACTCTAACTGTACATATTAATGAAAAGAAGTAAAGTTAGATCTTTGTTACTGATTGGAGCAGTTTAAAAAAATTAAAAAGAATGAGAAACAGAGGAAATTAGCAGCTGTTGTATGCTGTGAGTTGTCATTTTTAAAAGCTGTAATCAAATTCTAATGTCAGGATGTGAAGCTTACATCAGAACAACAGTTCACAATGGCTAAAAATACATATTCAAATTAAATAAGTAGGAATTATTTTATATATAGTCAAGATTGCTTGAAATACTAGAATTAATAAGAAGAGTAAACATCTTATGAATAATATGAAAATGCACAAGTAAAGACTATCTAATATGTAACATTAATAAAAGATTAGTATCAGTAAGTTAAGAAATATATGCACATACTATACCCTCTAATAGAGAGCTGATGATTAGATACCTGTTTGATGGGAGATTTTACAAATACAGGTTATGTAGAGTAAGGTTGAATATTATTGAGGAAAATAAGACAGAAAATATAATATTTAAATAAACTGCTTTTAAGAAAGATAGGTATTGCATATACCTGCATATGTTAGAAATGTTAATGTACAGGATCTTATATAATTTACAAAGAAAATCATATAAAATATTTGAAAATAATCTGAAAGATGAAATTTGAAACTTGGGCATGTGAACTTTTGAAGCTTTTTGCATATTGTATGTTAGACTCATTAAAACTACATGAAATAACTCATTTCATAAGTCACAGCTGAAATTGGAGTATTATATTGCTGATTCAAAACATCCATTTTTATAGAAAGTAAAGTAGATTTTTCAGTATGTTTGAACCTAGGAAGAGATCATGGATTTTAATTCAGCATATTGTAACTTCTGAATACAATATAAACTGCAAACATGTTTGACTCCATAGAGGTAGCATGGTACTGTCTTTTATGACAGTAATGTACAAATTTTTATGAATTATTTTAATAAACTAAATGTTTTTTAAATATTTTGGTATTTGTCATGTAAAGAGTGTTGCACAATTTTGAGATGCAGACAATTGCACTTTAAAAATCAATTCAGAGTTTTTGTTAGATCTATAAAATATCTTTTAGCATAATAAATATATATGTGCATTGATTTCCTTTTTATTTAGTATGTTATGATTAACTGTCAGTTTATAGATTTCTTTATCTCTTCAGGCCTCACTATGTTACACTTATTTATTTATACATTTAGTTATAATAATGTTGAATGAGTAAATAATATAGGAATATTTAAAGAATAATTTTATACTACTATTACATAAATAGTTATACAATAAACTATTTGCTGGATTATTTAACATTTGCAATGAATAGAAGAGGATTATTAAACTTTTATGCAGTAATGGAGGATAGTTTTAAATACAAAATATACAACTAAATGAATAGTCTCTTATTATTTCTGATTTATGTATAATATTATATTAATTATTTGTAAGTCATTGTAACTTTTGGCTTTTGATGAATTTTTAGGTATTGGTAGGTAGAAAGATAGTTTGTCTATTTGTTAGGCAAACAAGGAACTTTTGTATCCATGGTAAGTTGTGTTTTAGTCACAATATAACAATATATACAGTTAGAGTTGTAGTTTTTTTTATTTATTTATTTATTTACAGATTTTAGTAGTTTAGTTTATAGAAAGGAAGAACTAAAAATGTGGAATGATAGTGTTGGAGAAATGCATTAGAGTTTTATATAATTCAATGAATATGGTTGACAAGCGTGTCATATCTTTTTATTTTTTTTAAATACAGAGTATGGATAGTTTTAATCTATTGCTCATTAATGTAAATGGACAAAATAATAGAAAAATAAATTAATGAGATATCTAAAATTAAGCAGAGGAGACATTATATTCTTACAAGAGACTCACTTGATAGCTAAAGATATACAATATTTAAATAACTGAGGTTATAAAATGTTATAATCTGCTTCTTTAAAAAAAAAGAAGAGGGGAACTGCTATACTTTGGAGACAATCTATTGTAATGCCTAAGGCCATTGAATCCATTAATAATCCCAAATGCATGTATACATTTGTAATAATTACATATAAAGGCAGACTCTATACACTAGATAATTTTACTGCATCACCAGAATAGGTGCAAGAGTGGCTAAAGATCATTTACACTTATTGCAGTCATTGGAAAGGCAATTTAATTTTAGCAGGGATTTTAACTACATATCTAGTACAGAAGATACAAGTGAACAGAAGAAGGTTAAAAACTGACATCAGCTAAAGAACTAAACAGATGGATTAGTAATAATTTAGTCAATTTAATTGTAAAAGCAGAAGATAAATAATTGTTGCAAATACACTTGCTGTAACAGTGACTCAGTAGTTTAGTCTGTTAAATACCTTGCAAACAGCACATTGTGCCACACACAGTCCTATGTTCACATCCAGTGGTGTGTAGCATTTAAATTACATTATTGTGAAGCCAGCAATTAATGACTGAGTCATGTACCCTTTATCTACACAATGCATTTCAAATGACATATCTGCTTTTCACCGATGGAAGTCACAGGCCCGCATATAGGAACACACTTCACATATCCTTATAGCAAAACTATAAGTGCATAAAGTTTCACGTCCTGCATTAATATGCATTCACAGAGGATTTTAACTCAGGTAATGCAAATGAGGCCCACTAATATCAGAGTGCAACACACAATCCTTTCAAACTCACAGTACAGATTAGCATAGCTGCATGTCTAGCATACACATATGAAGCCCCTGCTTACAACAAGGACTGCCAGCACACATGTTCCAAATGAGTACCAGACTGTAACACATGGCTTGACAGTTGTCCATGTGGTGCACATAATGTTATATTTATCCCCTATGTTGCTCAAGGACACAACAAACATATTGCCTAGTACTCTGTTAGTGACATACTTACCTTAAATGCATGCCATAATTGGAGTGGAATGAGTACCCTCACTCTGGATCTGCCTGTACAACAAGGCTGACACAGCTCCCACAGTTACTCCTACAGCTTCTTTTCCTCCAAAGTGTTTGCACTGTCTGCATATGCCTATTACCTGCAGCAGTGGCTGCAGCCTGTAGCACATATATCTCTATGTAAAAGTAGTTGCTACAGACCTATCCTCTGTGATGAGGTGGTCTCCTCACCACAGTAATGTCCAGCACATCATATCAGAAAGAGCTTCTAATCTACTCGAAGGCCTTATATCTTGTACAGTGGTTGCATGCCATTTGCTGATGATAGTGCAAATCAGCTGTGTTGGCTGCAATTAGCATTTCAGAAATACAGATTGGTTAAGAGACAATCACCTGCTAATGAGAAGCATGTTAAAAAGTCAAACAGCTGGCTATGGAGAACAATTCTGTATGAGACTTTCTGCACACAAAGCCTGCATTTCCAAAAATGTAAACATCACCACATATCAACAGAGGAGTTTTGCACTCAATCAGGTATGTAACCTTTTTATTTATAAGAGGATGCAGATGTGTGAATATACAGCATTAAGCCTTTCTTAGAACTGTGATAATGACATGTCATTGATCTCCAGATTTGTTACACCTACAGAGGATGTACAATATATCAAGGGTGGAATGTTTTTTGTTAATGTGGCACCCTGGTCTCATGGCACAATCCCTTTGTAGTGGTTGTAATAGCACATTGCTATTTGTTTGGTACTGTTGTTTTGACATATTTTTAGGGGGGTTGCTCCTAGATCCACACTGTAATAGACTCTAGTGTTGAGTGAATGATCATACAGCAGTATCTGTCCTGGCACACACGGGAATAGCTGACTATCGCTAGTATCTTAGTGAGACAGAATAGCGGGCAGCATTGTGGGCTGACCTTGTCCATAATGTGAATGCCACAGGTCATCAAAGCAGAACATATGAGCAGGTTCGACATTGCTCAAAGGACATGATCAATGCTGCATGCAGAAGAGCAGCAGATGTAGCTAGGGATTGTGGCATCACTGGTGGAGGGCCCATAGTGGAACAACTACTCTCAGCTACTGTGGAATTCCTAGTGAATCTAGACACACATGACAGCTCCCAGGCATCAAACATACTGTACATTGTGGATGTAGGTGCCACAGTTTCCATGGCAGAGGAGCATTTGGGTAAGCTTAGTTTGATCAGCATTGCAATACTGTAGCATTCAGTGTGTCAGGGTGTACATACTCTTACATGGGTGTCAGGCCTTTGTTCTTTGGGGGGTTAACTGCAGTTTTACTGTTATGCTCAGATTTGGACCTATATAGCAATTAACAGAGTAGCTACTGTAAATCTGAGATATATGGATATTACCTTGTTGTGGCGCAACATGTGGTGGTACTGACATTACCTCTCCCTCAACTTTTCACAGGTCCATTGGGTATCAGACAAGGCCATGGTCCTGCTCCTGGTAAGCACGACACTGTTTTGTTACAGATGTAGGTTTTCAGCAATGTAATTCCTGAAGTGTCATCCCAGGCCTGCTTCCTGGATTGCTGTACTGTTGGCATGATTGCCAACTGCACAGATATTTTGTAACGGTACACATGTTAGACTCATACCTATGCCTTGTAGGTGTGACTACACTGATAAATGTGATAGTATTGTCAGGGCATTAAAGATTGTCATATGTGTCAACTGTGCAGAGTCTTCACAAATGTCAACAGTGTGCCTCAGTGTTGCTGATGAGATTGCTTTGTAATTACCTTTTATTTACAAGTAACTATAACTGTTTGCAATAAAAGTAATGTCTCTTGTCCTACTATATGAGGTTGGGTTTTCGACAGGTCTGTAATAGTGACAACAGTGTATAGAGCTTTACATCTACTGCAACATTAGTACTGCAGAACATAATAGTGCAGGTATTAATGTACTGCTTTTTCCTTTCTTATCACAGGTGACTGGGGTAGGGGTTGGTCTCTGTCCCCTACACATGATGTCAGTGTCTCTTCAGACTCTGATGGTGATGGTGGTCCCAATGAAGCAAAGGTGGGGGTTTTAGGTGCTGAATCTGTCCCAGAGGTTGATATCCCTCTTCTGCCCTCATTGTCACTATACACAGTCAGTATGTCCATACATACCCAGTCCCTGGAGTCCACAGATATTGGACAGTCAGCGGGTGGGCACATTGAACAGGAACATGTGGCAACTATGGCTCCAGTGAGTGCAGACACTGGCCATAGCCAGAGAGTTGGTGAGGTCCCACACAGGCGAATTGATAGGGATGCTTGTAAGAGGTCTGCTGGCTGTCCACCACCTGTTGCAGGTGTCACATCATGGATCATTCAGTGCATGTTTCGGGCTGTCATAGAGGTACAAACATATTCTGAAAGAAATTCCAGATGTATGCTTAGGGATATGCATGCCTCCACAGCATTGCTGACACCCTGGCTCAGTTCACTGATGCAGTGGAAAGAATGTGGGCTGAGACAGATTGCACACTATCTGTCTTGGAATGCAGTGTCTGTGCTAGCACATCTGGTTGGAATTAAACATTGGACTTGTGGACGTAGGTCAGCAACCCCATCTGCAACCCCATCTGCTGAGAGTCTACATGGCCATGCACAATCCCGGTCCTGTAGTGACAGTACATCCAGCACAACAGAGGAGAGTGTGCTGCCCACACAAAGATGTGGTAGGCCATGGATCATGGTCCTGGGAGTTCCTGTGGAGGACATGGTCCCAGAAGACAGCAGTCACCATCGGATACTAGCACAGCTTCTGACCTTGGGCATGGAGGTGCCAGTTCAATTCTTGGCAGAGCCAGTTCCCATGTTTGGGGCCAGAGACAGTGAACTCTCAGCTCTACCAAGCATGGTTCAAAGCTGTCCAACATGCACACATGTAGGGCTAGCACTGAATAGCTAGCTTGTATGTATACATGCACACACTCACATACCACTGTCAAATGCAGGTGGCCTACAGATACACATGGCACATTTCTATGGTCCATCTCACCTGCTTCCCTTTCTGACTCACACACATGCTGTCAACCTTTTGGGTCAGCCTTGGCCTTCTGCACCCCCACACAACACCCTCTGCAAGTGATGATACCTGTGCCACATTCCTGTCATCCTCATCATCGATGCAGGGAAATGAAGCTATGTGCCTGATGCACAGGATGACTATATAAATTAACATGTACTTGTGTAATGCATCGTTGTTTTGCCATGCTACTTGTAGTTGACTGACAGATACTGTATGCTGACATTTGTAATGAGTAAGCCCTAAAATGTTGTGTACTTTATTTTGTATGACAATGTAATGGCTATACACTTACACAATGAAAGGTGTGTCATGGACAGACTAACAAGGACTGTGGCATCATTCACTGTACTCCTCCATCCCTAATCTGTGAAAAGGCCTGACACCCTTGATAAGTGTCACCAGGGTTTTGGAAGCTAAAACTTCTACAAGCTGTGGTGATTGAGATGACCTATCTACAAATTTCCTGTGTCCATTACAGACATTTTTCTGACAGCAGTTATGATCGTCTTGTTCTGCATCCCATTATGTAACCTGAACATGATGTGTGTCACAGCAGATGTGTTCTTCACTTGCATAGAGGGCCTGTTACATATAGGGTATACTGTCTGTATTACATACCTGTCTCCCCAGCATGTACTATTAATATCACAGTGACAATGTAGGTGTGTAGAACAGGTAAGACATGCGTTAGTCCTGTCATGGATATGCAGGACATACACAGTGGGATATAACACTTCCCTGAATTGCAGCCATACACACCCCTTCCAAAGCATTTAGGAGACAGACCACACATGTACGGTCTTGACACGGACTCCATAGGACATGTTGTCTACAATGTGTATTGGTGTACCATGGAACCTGCGTAGCTGCTACAGTTGTAAGATATGCCTGTGTACTGACATAGCAAGGTTGATATTGCACACAATGATAGCTGTGATAACTGCCGCATTCAGTATAGCAATGACAGTCTGGAATTTACATCCCATACCTTGTGCAAAACTAAATGCATACCCACATCTTACTGACCAGTGATAGTCAAAGACTACATTGCTCTCTTAGTCCATATGTCCATGAGTAATGGTTCAACTGTGTGCAGTGTGTAGACACTACTATATTTCCAGGGGTGGATGACTTCCAAAGACTAGTATTGTGCAGTTGTATGAGTTTATTATTTGTCAGTGGCTCAGACTACTGAATGTGTGTCTCAGGCCATTCTGGATAACTTTTGGTTCTGTGTGGGATTCAGTGACAGCTCCTAATATGCAATAACCTGCTAATGTAGTCAGTCAGAGGTCACTGACATTGGCTGTGACTGCAGAGAGGGAATGGCTAGAAGAGGGTATGCCATTAATGATGACTGGGGAAATCCACTGGTGACTGGTGTCATTGTAGCATAGGTCTCCCAATGCTATCCTCCCAGATTATGACTGATAGACACTTGCCTATCCATCAGCTGTCATTACACTCCATTGATAATCTACAAAGATTCCAGCAAGGCCTGCTGAACTAATATTGTCAAACACCTTGTCAGGCCATGGTAGGTAGAGTGAGTCATATTCCCATCATCCACTGCATATTGTAACACTCAATGGGGTCCACAGGTTATAGTTGGTAGGCATGATTTGGCCTTGAGCAAAACACAGTGTTTGGTCCAGTGTCAGTAGGTGTATGACAGTGTTACTGTTTGTATCCATGCTAACTCATTTCATGGCAGTTCATGTCACATGGCTCAGAGATCTGGGAACACTGCTTGGCACTCCATGCTAGTTGTACTTTTTGCAACTACGTATTGCAGTTACTTCGAGCATGTTCCAAGAAGAGAGTCTTCCAAGGTGTCTGCACAGAGCACAGACAAACATGTTAGGGAAGTGTAATATGTATACCTTGTGAAGGTAATGTGGGTGTTTTACACAGGTATGCTGCAGTTCGACACTACCCAAGCAGTGTGTACTGAAAGGACACATTTACCTTGTGAAGGCTGTGTTAAGCATGGGAATCCATGGGATTGCCCATGCCTGGCAACTACTAATGCTGTTCTCACTGACACCACTCTCACATAGGATACCATGCTCTGATACATTTTCTATCATCACATGCAAAACGTTAGCCCATGATGACAAGCAGGACCCAGCCTCTTTGTTCATCCACATAGTTGTTACACATCATGAAAGGCTCTCAGGCTTCGCATACCCTTCTCCAGGTAGATGCCTTGATTAGCAACCTGTGCACTCAGGTTTCTTTTGCATGTCTTAAGCCTTTTGTTCCAGGGTTGATGTTATATCACTAGGGAACTGAGAAGAGAAGGATTAGGAGCACTGCTGTAGCACCACAATATAATGTATAATGTCCAGTGACATAGATGTCAAGTCTTGCTGAAACAGTCAGCACACTGGTGGTGAGCCATCGTAGGTGATAATTTCACAGTTAGTCATGCATCCTGCCCTTCAACAGATTACTGGTGGATATCAGCATAACATGGCTGTGAGGCCTACTGCAGCAGACTAGCCACCTACCATATGTCCTAGGAATATCATACTGTTCAGTTATGTACCTGAAACATGTCTGTGTTCCCACACCATGTCACACAACAACCAGTGTGCCGTCTGGTTACTTGACAGGCATCAAATGCTTGTGAGGCCAAGGTAATGTTAGCAAAGTTGAACAAGTCTTCTATGCATTTATGGGCATCTACATCGTCACTACAAGGTGTGCCTACAAACACTGTATATCAGGTTGTCAACCCTAAACATGTGGCAGCATGACCCTAACTTTGCAGGACCTGCTGCTGAGATGTTGGGAGTGTCCCTGCCCCTCTACTGCTATATCACGCAAACACAACATGTGACAGATGTGACTGCATTTCTAACCTTGTTGTCATGGTGTTTCCAACAGCAGTTATTACATATGGCAATGAGCATTATACCAGCATGCACAGTTCAAGCCCTGCACCACGTACGTCCACATCATACACACTTGCATGTGTGCTGCTCCTTACTAGACACATTGCCAAACAGCAAACATCTCAGAAAATCCTACCTCGGGAATGCACAGTACACATAATACTACATGCACCACTTTCTCACTTGCAAACACCCGAGGCAAAACATAAAAACACACCTCTTAGTCATAGGTGATTACATAGTGAGACATACGTTGATGTATGTGTCAAGTGGCTACATATGGGAGAGATCACAGATAGCTGACTGTGGGTTGACACAATAGGCCTTACCACACATTGCCGCAAATCAAGGAATATGAGTAAACATAATGTCGATATATTAGTTCTTGCATGTGTGTATGACTAGGGACATATGTCGCTGGCCTGTATGCAGACACATGAATGAGCTTAGCCAGTGTGTGTTTCTTGCGGGTATGTACATAGCCTTCAGTGGCAGTTGACTCTCACCATGAGTGATGGCTCCATACACATGGAAACTGATGGAAGTCAATAATTGCCTTAGCATGTGGTATAATTGTAAGGGGATCTACTACATGTCTGCCTAGGATGCCTTGCTCAACAGACATCAGTGTTTCACCAGTGATGGTCTTCTTCTGTCACCACTGAGATTTAGAGTACCAGACAAGGCTACTGATACCACCGCAATGCATCTTAGATGCACTGTTCAGGGAAAAGTTGGCAATGAGAACACCATCTTTATACAGCATCATAGTTATGCTGCTACATGCTGTGTATAGAAACACTGAACCCCACTCTGTGAAAGGTGTCCCCACCCTGGTTATGCAGACATGTGTGCAGTCAAGGACATCTGGTTCAAGACTGTGGACAGCACCACAGCCATACCAGACTACACACCTATCCACATCTTCAGACTTCAAACTGACAGTGTTCAAGATAATGCAGGCAGTGTATACATACTCATTAAGGATAGATACACATCCAGATTTTGTGAAACACTGATTTCCCAGAGACACTGCATGTGCTATTCATTACTGTAAGGGCACATTATCAAGCAATAGCTGGCTACAGGAACAGCTCCATGAATCCAGACACCCATTGTGCGTATTTGCATGTATGTGTGCCTATCAAGATATATCATTACACCATGGTTTGTGGTGGTAATAAGTGACCACCAACTCTGTTGATTAGTCATGCTGCAGCTCACTTGCCAAAAAGTTAGTCCACATCCTTAACTACAGTGCCCTGGAGCAGTGCTGTGACATCCCCACAAGGAGAACCAATTTATTGCATCATCTGTTTACCAGATGGATGACCACTGCAGCCCCACAATGTGAGGCTCTCCCTGGGAGGATCTGACCAGAGATCAGTCTCATTAAAACTATCAGCACTTATCCCCCTTGCAGACAATGCAGACATATATTTCAACAAAGCCATTTATTACCTCCTGTGGGATGGTTTACATACCTTGACTGCACCTTCCCCCTCAGATGGGACAGGCAAGTATGCAGAGCTCTTCATCCATGCATTATGCTAGAAGCATTATACAACTGCATGAACTCAGCTATACCTGACAGGAGGAACGCAGGCTCCTCATGGCACATCAAACCTGCCTGGTGGACAACTGCCACTATTAGGCTATACAATTAGAGGTGGACATTGCTGTGTGACAGTTGGGGTGAGGGTACCCCCCCCCATAAAATGGAGGCACAACCTCCTCAGCTAAAAGAAGCACATAGTGTTGTGGTGGTGTTTTGTAGACACAGTAAGTGACAAAATTAGCCATCCACACAAAGCAGAACCACAATGCACAGTGTAGTTACATTTGTAATCTCAAACAACAAGCCCAGATTGTCAGTGAACTCATATGTAATGATGCCACATATGATGGGTCTGTACTCATAGCTAACCTGTAGTCCCACAGGTTCTGTGTCAAATTTACTACCCTGTCCACACCACATGTGTGACATGACATTCCTACAACCTGTCCCATAACTTTCAAATCTACAGAGCAGGTCATAAATGGCTCCTCTGTGGAGGATAAAGAACATCTTTTGGATATGCTAATCTCCCCAGGCTACATTCTACATGGGATCTGACAAGGATTACTAACACCATTGGGAGCACTTTGCAATCATATGGAAACCACTGGCTGCACTCCAGCTGACTGGAAAATGGCAACTGTTATACCCTTGCAAAGAGGTGGTGCATCCACTGACCACCAGAACTATAGACCTTTTGCCTGAGTATCCATATCTGTATGGCCATAGGTGCTATAATCATGGAACTGATCAGCACACATATATGTGATCTACACACAGTTAACTGTACACAGTTTGTATGTCTGACAGGGTGATCATGACTGTTAAATGTGGTGGACATTTCCAAGGCAGTCACCAAGGACCTGGGTGAGGGGACATAACGGCATACAACTCTGTGGGCTAAGCCATGTTGTTTTACTATATCCCCCAGTCAGGAATAATTTACACAGCACTAACTTAGGCATCCATGGTGCTATTATTGTAGGGGTCACTAAGTGGCACACTGATGGCACACATACTCAGCATAGGTATATCCACCTCCAATAGCTGATCTGCAAGCAGCAGTGTTTAACAGGGCTCAGTACTGGGTATTCTACTGCTTGGAATCCTTTTAACTACAGTACCAGTGAACACTGAATGTCTGTGTCTAACTATGTTGGCTGATGCCTGCAAACTGTGGGCACTCATGGAGTTTGTGAGTTATGTCAATATCCTACAAGAGGGTATTGATGAACAAATGCCTGTTGACATATTAGTGGCCATAAACTCCATGCAAATATATATGTAGTATAATTTCCATCACTAATACCTGTGTACCTCATAAGTAGCACATCAGTCTCAATATATGATGTACATACTCAGGGGTGAAAGAACTGGGCACACAGACCTGGCCACACAGGTTTACATCTAATGTGCCTGAGATCACCATATCTCTCCAGTGGTATGACAGGAAACATATGTCATCGCTGAGGGCACAATCAACAGTAATTGACATAGGTTCATAGGTAGGTAATAGGCTATTGGCCCTAGGGCCTATATAAGCGTAGCCAAAAATGTACCCTGGCTTTCACCACCCAAGAAAATTATTTTCCTGTGCCCCTGTCAAGCAGAGCCACAGAAGTGATCCCTGGGGTGAATTTCCTATTTCTCATCCAATCATCAAGATTTTTCTTGAAGAGTGCTATTGAGGAGCTCTGTTTGACATAGATATGTAGTCTGTTCCAGAGTATAGGAAGTCTCTGGGACAGGAATCTATCCCTCCAGCATGTTCTGTTTATTGTGGTGACAAGGTTTAGGTTCCTAGAGCATGTAGCTCGGAGGGATGGGGATTTCTTTAAGTGGAGCATGTCCAACAGCTCTGGGTTTGACGTAGCTTTGTATGTTAGGCAGACATCACCTCTGAGTAGGCAATATGTGACTGAGTAAAGCTGGAGTTTTTTGAGACGGTCGGAGTAGGGCATCTGTTTGAGGCCAGTAATCCTCTTTGTGAGGTATTTCTGTGGCATTTCCAATTGTTGTAGATGTCTTGTGAGGTACATACCAAAAGGGGCATTGTACTCTATAATGGGTCTAATGAATGATGAGTAGAGGGGAACAATGACCTCTTTTTTTCTGGATGAGAAACCTTCTGAGATGAGGTGATCCAGGAATTCCTGACCACTGTGGTGATGTGATTATCAAAGGAGAGACTACTGTCGACCTGTGTCCCAGGGTCTCTTATCACATTTTCAGAATTAAGTAGACTACCAGCTATGTGGTAGTTCATAGGTACAGAGTTTTTGCCAAAGGGGATGACAATACACTTTTTGGAATTGAGCTTTAGGTGATGGCTTTGATATCTGGTATCTGTCTCAGTAAGGCCCTTTTGTAGTATGTCCACATCGTTAGGAGTTTTGATTATGGCTCCTAGTTTGCAGTCATTTGCAAACTTTGTTAGCCAGAGACCTTCTTTTTTAGCCTGTACTTCAGAGAAGTAGATACCAAACAGGAGAAGACCCAGGACTGAACCCTGTGGTACTCCACTTGTCACTGGTCTGAAGTCAGATTTGGAGTCCGCTACTTTCACAGTGTGGGTTCTCTCCATGAGCCAGTTGGCAACCCATCTTGTGACATAGGGATTTATACCTAGTTTAGTGAGCTTATCTATAATTCCAGAGTGGGGGATGGTGTTGAAATCCTTGGTGAGATCTAGGTAAGCTGTGTGAACCACTTTACCCTCATCTGTGGCTTAGGTGACTGCTTCAAAGAAGTCAATCAGGTTTAGGAGACATGATCTGCCTTTTACAAATCTGAACTGGGTAGGGTCCAGAGTTTGGAGATTACCAATGTCTTTGTTCGTGAGTTCCATGATGATACATTCCATTGCCTTGCAGACCAGGCTCGTCAGGCTAATGGGGCGGTAGTTCCCGGGGTCCATTGTGGCTCCCCCTTTGTGGAGTGGGATAACCATCACGGTGCACCATTCAGTGGTCACAAAGCTTGAGGTGAGGCAATGATTGAGCATGGTACTTAGATAGGGTGCCAGTTCATTCTGTAGTTCGTGTAGAACGCAGCCTGGGATATTGTCAGGTCCCATGGATGCTGTGTTCTTGGCTTTGGAGAGTCTGTTTTTTACCTCTGCAGCCATGATTACAGGAACTTTGCATTCTTCTGGTATAGAGATGGGCCCTCTAGGGGGTGAGAGGGGGGTAAAGTTAGCACAGAACCTGTCTACCAGGATGTTGGCAATATCAGTTGGTTCTGTATATTTAGTGCCATTGTGCTGTAACTCAGAGCAGATCTGAGTGTTGCCATTGAAATTCTTGACATAGCTATAAAATGCTTTGTGGTTGTCTTTAGAGTCAGTGGCAATTTTGTTTTCGTAACTAGCTTTAGAGGATTTTATGAAGGATCTCAGCTTCTTACTGAGGCTGACCAGGGAGTTCCTCCAGTCATGGGATTTTACTCTTTTTTGTAACAGTTTATTTCTTCTGTTGTAGAGTTTGTTTATGGCAGAGGACCACCAGATTGGCTTCCTTTTTTTTGGAGGATAGCATCTTGGTTCTATTAGGGATAGCATGATCCATGCACTTGTGTAAGTGCTTATAAAGTGCAGTTGTGTAGGATTCAGCAGTCGTACCTCTATTGTCCGTCTGTATGGGTGTCATGAAGTTTGCCACTTCTGTCTTAAGAATTGTGAAGTTGGCTTTGGAGAAGTTTTTTACGGTGGTTTCCTTAATTGGAGGTGGGGGCAGGATGTGGATGTCTAGGGTGATTAGCTTGTGGTCGGATCTGACCAATGAGGAATTGACCTCTGGTGTGGAACACCGGTTGCCCATGGTGGTAATGACCAGGTCTAGGATATTGCTGCCCCTGGTAGGGGTGTGAATAAGTTGATCCAAGGTGTTGGAATTTATGAATTCCAGAAAACATTGAGCAAAAGAGTTGATACATGAGTAGTTTTCCCAGTTAATGGTGGGGTAGTTGAAATCGCTCATTATTAGGGTGTTGGGTTGTACCCTAATACTTTCCAGTGTATCAAGAAATGAGGAGTGGGAATCCTGGGACATGGTGGGGGGTCTGTAGCAAGCTACAATTTGGATTGCCCAGAGTTAGTTGCACTTGGATAATCTCAGATACATTATGCTGTGCAACTAGCCTGGAGGTGTGGATATCCTTAATGAATATGGACACACCTCTACTTTTAGTGCTTCATTCTGGGTTAGGTGGCCAAAAGGTGTGGTATGAATTATAGCCTGGTAATGCAGTGGTGCTCTCTGGAGCTTTGAACCAAGACTCTGTCACTGCACAGACGCCAATGTTCTCCATTTTAAAGAATGCCTTAAGTGAGTGCATTTTGAGGTTTAGACTTCTAGCATTGAGTAGCATTACCCGCAGATTTTGCTTGCTTGTACCTGTTACAGTGGTGAATTTGTCCTTTGAGCCTTGCCTAAAAAGGCACTATAAGGGTGGCAAGAGCCTTAGCAAGTATCCGGAATCCCAAGGGTGACAGGTGCAGGTCATCTCTGGCAAAGCATCATGGTCTGTCGATCATGTCATCCCAGGCAGACAAATACTGGATCCCCTTAGAATGACACCAGAAGCTTAGCCAATTGTTAAAGTCAATTATTTTGTCCTTGTACTGTGGTATAATTCTGGGTGATGGCAGGATGCTACTCAGGGCTAGGGTCATACATGCCTGGGCTACAAGATCGGAGAACTCCTCCATGTCTCTTTTCATGTAGTCCAGGGAAGTACGTCTCAGGTCATTCACACCAACATGTACAATGTCAGTGTCATATTTGTACTTGTTGTGGAGTGACCTGAGTGTGTGCATTATGTGGCAGATCCTGGCACCTGACAGGCAGCTGACAGTAACTTTTTCCTTGTTTAGCCTGGTCATACTCATAACCTCCATGTACTCTTTCCTCAGCATGCCAATATCTGAGTTCAATGGCCATTTGGTAATGGACCTTTCCAAGCAGTACTGGCATTTGAGCAGAGCAGTATGGTCCCTCACAAGGGAAGTTCATGTCTTCAGTATGTGTTCAATGGGGATCATCTAAAATGAGTGTCATTGCAGCCTGAGGCATATTGATTACTCAGCGGTGAAATCTGTCTTGCATATGGGGCTATGTGTGACCCTGCTTGATTGTACATGTTACATATCTGTAAGTGGTATAGTAGATGGATTAATCACTCTAAGGACATTAACCTAGTATGTGATGTTAGTAATACATGCTTGTAGGAGAGATTTGTCTAGCAGACTTTAACAAACCTTTGAAACAGAACCTTGCCTAATGGCAAGCAGAACACCTCAGTGCACCTCAGCACATAACATCTGTATATTGGGTGATTGTCATTCCACCACAGGGCTTCTGTCTGCGTCTCTCTTGGACTGGGGCAATATGTGTTGATAATGTAAATAAGGGTATAAAGTTCTCTACAGTTGTGAGGGCTGTATGGCCATTATGCTAGTGAAGTTCAAACATCCCATGGTTCCATACGCTGATGTAAAATGCTCTGACAGCCACACAAACAAACACAGTAACATTGAGGATAGCACCACTTCCAATTACTTCTTATAGGGAATGGCATGGCACACACATAGTACAAGTTGCCTGTCTGTTACCTAGGTAATGGTACACACTACAGATCACAGTATGTGATGCACGCAACACACCTCATGTGTTTAGGACATATTATGCTTGATGACATCAGCAGGTCTAGTTGTGGTCAGGCATTTGGATGGCCACATTACCTGCTATAAATAAAATACTGCAAAACCCTACCTCTTTCCAAGTTACTGAGGTGATCAAATTTATGCCATATAGAAATGCACACAGGTGGCCTTGATTGAGATTAGAACCCCTACCTATTTAGTCTTACACACTATAGATCACAATATTTATTGTATGCACCATGGCATAAGTATGATACTACAATGACAGCTGGTAGTCTTAAAATAGATGACATCATCTGGGCTTGTAGAAGATGGCAGTTTGGAAGCCAAAAGCAACTTACAGGGCCAAAATGTGCATGACCATTGGAGAATGATAGCCAATGAGTAATTGTCAGTTGTTTCCAGGAGGATGCAGGCACACACACATGCACCAAGTGGCCTGGAACACATGCACTAAGTGACCTGTAATGAGATTAGAGCACCTACTTATCTAGTCTTACACACTATAGATCACAATACTTATCATATGTGCCATGGCTTAAGTCTGATACTATAATGGCAGCAGGTAGTTTTAAGGTAGATTACATCATCAGGCTTTGTAGAAGATGGCAGTTTAGAAGCCAGCAGCAACTTACAGGGCCAAAAACTGCATAACTATTGCAGTTTGATTGCCAGTGATGGATTCTCAGTTGTTTGGCAGGGGGATACACACACACACACACACAGACACACACACACACACACACACACACACACACACACACACACACACACACACACACACACACACACACACACACACACACACTCTCTCTCTCTCTCTCTCACACACACACACACACACACACACACACACACAAAAAGCGGCTTGGAGTGAGATTAGAACCCCTACCTATCTAGTCTTACTATCTACAGATCAGAGTAATTATCGCATGCGCCATGACTGATGTATTTTTTATGCGATTGCAGGCAAACTACTTGTAGATTATACAAACTAGGCTTGTGTTGAACAGCATGTGTGACCTACAGAGTGATATCGCTTCATACTGTTATCTGTATCTAGTATCCCTGCAGTAAGATTGCATTTGGATGGCAAGCCTGTGGGTAGGAATAACATGACCTGTCCATGCATGCGCAAACAATATTATACATTGCACCACCTGCAAACCTGTTGTCTATGTGGTGCCATCCACTGGCACAGGGGTCTGTAGGTAAGTGCATTATGTACTGTTGAGCCCTTACTTTGGATCCTTTGAACAACATTGTAGATGTGTGATAGAGTAGCTTTACTCACCATTATTAGGGTATGTAGAACAATATAGATATCCACACACATATTTATGTATATAACAGGGATGTATATATAAATGTAGCTGTGTGTGTGTGTGTGTGTGTGTGTGTGTGTGTGTGTGTGTGTGTGTGTGTATATATATATATATATGTATGTATATACATACACACTATATGTATATATCAATTTGAAAATACATAGAGATAGATATACTATGTATGTGAGAGAGACAGTGACAGACAGATATGTAAACTTGTATGCATATATGTATAGACATATCTATACATAACAGGTCATTTTGATCAAGAGGAAACATAATTGCACTCAGTTTAACTAAGTGTATGGGCATGCCCAGTGGGGCTGTCAGTATTTATAAAATAACAGACACTGACATCTGCTCCTATTTCTGCAGTACTGCACTTCACTCAAAATGTCCATGGCATTCTCCAGCTGTTTGATGTAATTAATATGTGACAGAGGTTCATACTGTTATACCTCACACAGACTGACAGTCTGTGAAGACACCAACATAATAATACCTCACATGCAAAAGATGTGTTACTTCAGGATTTTAACCATCAACATTATCACCCATGCTAACTTCCCTAGTCCACTGAGCCACACAAACTGCTAGCCAGAAAGTAGTCATTCATCACACAATCAACAGCATACATATGTATGTTGTCATTCCTGCATTAAGTGAGACATGCAATCTGTGATCGATTTATGTTACTGCCCTGAGATTGCCTGGACTGCTGATATACCATTGATGACTTACTGTTAAAGCACTTATATTGGAAAACTGCTGTGTTGGGTGTGGTGGAACACAACCACATGTTTTACTGGGATATACAGCAGTACAAATATCATGTGACCCCACTGTTTAACATTTCCCTTGACTGATGTAGTTACATATTCCAACCATGAGGCCTAGTGAATATTAAGGAATGCATACTAATGGACTGTGTAACTGTAGTTCATTGTGGATGTCACTTCTGTCCAAATAGCCTACTATATTTCCTTGCATAAATGCGGCAGATCCATACATACCATACCATATTGCAGTAATCCTTACAAGTAGTGTAGGTTAGAGACTTACCTTGCAAATGCAGCAGTTGACAGAACTGTTCTTCAGGGTCTACTCTGTCTGATGATAGCAGTACACAGCCAATATATGGATCGGTGAAGGTTGTGTGGGTTGCCTGACATCAATTTTAATATAAGTATGTGAGTAGGAGTAAGGTGTCAGTCCCTAGGTCCCTTGGTTGTCAGTGAATGTGCTATGCATTGTTTCTTAGCCAAAATCAGGTCATACTGGGTATGCTTATATCTGCCTACAGGGACATCATCAGGGGGTTCCTCCTCTGAGTCCTCCTGTCACTCTGGCTTTGGTAAACTAGGCACTTGTGGGTGGCTGTGTATACCTTCCCTTTGCCTATCCTGCTGCATCTGTTTCCGGATGATCATATTGTGCAGCATAGCACATACTGTGAACATATGTGCACATGTGGCTGGACAGTACTGCAGGGCTCCACCAGACATATTGATGCACCAGAATCATGACTTCAGAAGCCCAAACACATGATCTATGATGTTTCTAGTTTGTGTATGTGCCTCATTATGGCATTCTTCCATGGGTTTGTGTGCATTTCTGATGAGTGTCATCATCCATGGTTCAAGGGCATAGCCAGCATCCCCCAGTAAATGACTGGTGTGGGATGTCCCCCCTTAACAAACATCTGGTACAGCTGTGATGTGTGCCAGATATGGGAGTTGTGATCACTGCCAGGGCTGCCAGCACACACATTCATGATAATCCTTAGACATTGCACACAACCTGGCAGTTGGCATGGTTCCCCTTGCGGTTGACGTAGATTCTACCTTCGTCACTGGGTGGTGCCATGATGTGTACATGAGTGCAGTCAGCAGCACCCAGTATTTCAGGGTAGTGTGTTACATGGTAGAAGTGTTGCATATTGCTGGCCTTCACCTCAGCGGTGAGGGGAAAAGAAATGTGCTCACTGCCATATGGTAGCATGGTATCCAGGAACTGGTGGAGTACCCTGGATGCTGATGCCTGTGAGAACCCTATCATGCCCACGTTTAGTCTATAGAAAGTACCTTTAGCTAGTATCCTAAGGGCTTACACATACCTTTGTTTCCACTAGGATGAGTTCCCCTCTCCTGGCTTTGGGTTTGAGTTGACAGCAGCAGAGCTCAATGAGTTCTTGTAGTATGTCCCTGTCCACCATGTAACACTCTACATTCTCTAGCTCATGTAGCTCCTGGAAGGTTACCCTGGGCCTGAACACTCTTTTCCTTCTCTGTCTAGGCCTATTATTATCAGCAGCAGCAGCAATGACTTCAGCATCTAGCACATACAGATGTAGCAGATCTGCAGCAGCCCTTAGCATTCTCTCAGTTAAAATTCCCACGTCTGTACTCCAATGGTCCAGAGTACTGGGGAATAATCAGAATGTAGGGTGTATGCATATTTTATAGAGCTCTGCTGTAAGTGCAACATTTGTGATTGGCTAACTATGATGCATTCCACCCACCTACAGTATAATAAACATCATTTAATGGCCGTATTTTAGCTTAAAGAAGAGAAAGACTAATTAAATACCTTTTTTCAGACATGGTCAGCATGGCGGTGCATGGCACGAATACACACACCGAAGGTAAACAGATCTTAGATGTTAGTGGGTACACACTCCTGAAAGGTCACACTCAGCCAGGCGGCACATGTGCAAACACAAGCACCCAAGCTGAAATGAGCTTAGAAATCAGTGGACACACCACCTGGTGTCACCTACATCCTGTGTAAACAGCAACATGCATCTAAGCCTACATGAATGGATATGAGGACACAATTACTCTTTTCTGCTATCCAGTAACTCCACCTCATTTGCATAGGTATCCATGCTCACACCTGGAAACTACACACTTCATAGCCCTACCACATTAGCAACAGCCCCAGTGCACCATTGTAATGAATCATGTAATACATTTCTATCACATAATATTAATTTTTTCCATTTTTTTTTTATTTTTCTATAAAGCATGTTTGCGCTCTGTAGCTCACCATGCAAACATACCCAGATTTTTATGAAAAAATAATAATTTTACTTACTTCCTTTAATTTTTCTGACATACAGGATAATAGTTTCATTCATATGTGTATGTGGTATGACATTTTTATCACTATACCAACATTTTTACAACCCCTTTTGTCTGTCTATACACCTGTGCACAGAATTTTTCTGTGTACACTAAGGACACTGACACGAGGTCTGAACAAATGCCTATATGCTTGCTGGATCACCTGCTTGTGAGGTGATTTGCATGCCACGGAAGTTTCCATGTTGACCCGTGTCTGCGCGCCACTTAGCAGTGCTTACTGAATCTAAAAATGATCACACCCACGTAAGCAGCGTGGTGAGATGCCTACACACAAAAAAATGTGTAGGCTTTATTAAATTCCCCCTATATAAAGATATATATATATATATATATATATATATATATATATATATATATATATATATATATATATATATATATATAAAAATATGGGTCCTCTTTACATTGTCGATCATATGGTCTCGGCCATATGAAATTTGGAATTTTGAAGTGTAGAACATATGAAGTAGATCCATAAAAAAAAAAAAAATATATATATATATATATATATATATATATATATATATATATATATATGTATATATATATATTTAGTTCTACTTTCAAATCTCGAAATACTGAAATACCAAATTTCACTATCTCAAGACAAGAATAACGAAAGTGCAGTTGTTTGAAACTGCATAATGATGAATCTGAGATTGCCGAATCTAAAGTAGTTGTGGTGCAGTCTGTTCTGCATAGTCTGATGTCCTTTTAAGGTTTAGTGATTTCTGGGTCATAGACATGTTGGCCAATGTGTGGTTATGATCAGAAATTCAGGTAGGTTTGTAGTGTGTAAGGGTTTTAGGTAGAAATGTGTTTTGTTTTCAATTTTTGGGAAGATTTAGGAGTAGGTTGGGGTAGGTAGGTGAGAGTTTGTGTGTGTAAGTGTTGAAAGTGGTGATTTTTGTACATCTGTAGTGTGTGTGTTACTTGTGGGCATAAGTTTGACAGTGTGCAATGGGAGTGTAGGGTGCGTAACAGTAGGTTTGTTGTTTTTTCATGGTAGTGTGACCTTGGAGTTGGTATGTTTAAGCATCAGGGGTGTGGGAGGCACAGCTCCCCCCACATGGGGGGAGCAATAGGGGCTTGCCCCCCCCCCTGCTTAAACATAGATTATTCGGGTTATGTTAATATGTGTTCTTTTAGTTTGTGATAGTGTAGTGAAAAAGGTCTTATTTGTGTTTTTGTTTGTGTGGTACATTAAAAAGCAAAACACTGCATACTGAAAATTCAGTATTGTGAACTTTCAATATAGTGACATTTGTTTTTTTAATTTTTAATTTTAGTGGATTTTCATTATTATCATTGCAATATACTAAAATTCAATATTTCAGTATTTCGAGACTTGAAAGTAGTAATACCTGACAAAAACAACTTTTATAGAAAATGGGAAAAAATGTTAACTTCATTCTTATGGTATCCTAAAAAGCCAAGAATTGCTTATAGATATCATATAAGATTATGGGAGTATTGTAGCATTAGTTTCCCAGATGTAGAATGAGAATATTATTCTCTTGCTGTAAATTAAACCTCTATTATACTTTGTATTAACTAAATCTACACTAGTCAGTGGAAACGTAATTAGGACCAGCTTATACTAAATTCTTATAATTTTATCAAATATGACAAATTAAAAACATGCAATGATCTTTCATCTGGTTAATACAATTTACTTCAGAAGGAAATTAATTTCAGTCTTTATACTTTGCATATATGAAATCAATTCTTAAAACAGTTAAAAATATGTTTTTAAATCTCTATTCATATCAAACTAGAAATGTTTGAGCTGTATCATTGCACAAACCTCTAGATTTAAGGAAACTGAGAACAATGTTAAAATTAATTTCTTAAAAAGGAATAAATTAGTGTTATGGTTTGATTGCATTGAAAAAGGAAAATCTAACTCACCAGACTATTTAATGAAAGATTATAAGTTAGATGAATTTCTTAACCAGTTAATATTATCCATTAGTAAGAAATTAAATGCAATTTGTAGGTAATATGAGTGAAAAGTAACAACATACCATTCCCCTCATTATATGAATTCATGAGTGCTATTACTGAAGGTAAATTGATCTACAAAGGAAACTTCTCCAGGTTGTATAAGTTAATTCTAAATAATAATAATTTTGATGTACAATTCTGGAACGTTTTGGATAGTAGTGGACTGAGTGACTCAGTAGACGGAAAGAATAAAACTTTGTAACTTAAATCAGTTAGGCAAATTTCTTCAAGTTTCTCCTAAAAAGATTTATGTGGAAATATATGCATAAAATGTGTGTTGCCCTCTATAAAATCTCTGTTTAGTAAAATGAGTTGTTCAGTTTGTTGGAGCTGTAGTAACGTCATAAAAGCTGATTTGATGCACATCATTATGGATTCTGAAAAAGTACATGTATATTGGGAAGAGGTAAATATGTTTTTAATGGGTTATGGTCTGATAATTTTTCTTTAGATCAATAATACTAATGAATGTTCTAGTTCCTAAACTGTAAAAGGCAAAACAGTAGCTAGAAAAATTATTACAAATATTACAAAACAATCAAAGAATTTTTAAATTTAACAGCAATACTATGTAAAACTGAAAAGGAAGTGATCAGAATAAGATCTATAAATCATACCAAAACTTTTACTGGTGTGGGAAGCCTTCAAATGTTGTTATTGAAATACCAAGACTCTTAATGTGTTCATTGTATCAAATGTTAGGTGTAGTTGTTAGGGAGTTACAGCAAGAGTGGCATTGCTGGTAAGTGCCGTAAAATGTGGTGTTTGACATTGTCAGCATTAACAGCTTATTTTCGACATTAGGACCATTAAGTAATGTGTACTTTTGGCTAATTAATTTGCTGTTAAGTACTGCTTTTTTTTGAGTTTCGATAGATATTTTAATAGTAAACTATATATATATATATATATATATATATATATATATATATACATACATACATATATGGGTTACCATTAGTACATTGAATGGCCACAACATCGAAATCCACTGCATCGACACCATATAACATCGACACCCAGAGACCCGACGTTCCCCACATGGTAAGGAACTGTTTGGCCATCCAGAACTCTGAATCTATCAATTAAACAAACACATAGATATGGGGTGCTTTGCCCCCACACCCCCTTACTTAATATTCCAACTCCAAGAATGCACTACTGCGGGGGTTTGGGGCAAAGTTCAGGGTGATGGCCAAATGATTCCTTACCATGTGGGAAACGTTGGCTCCCCGGGTGTTGATATTATGCTGTGTCGATGCAGTGGATTTAGATGTTGTGGCCATTCAATGTACTAATGGTAACCCATATATATATATATATATATATATATATATATATATATATATATATATATATATATATATATATATATATTGTAAATATGTTAAGTTAATAAAAATTTTCTTTAAAAAATAATTATTTGATTTTGTGATAGACAGTAGTGATTTGTTGCTGGATGTTACAGTTCTGGTTTTACTTTAACATTGCATTGTACCTTGTATTGACATTTTTCAGGACAGTATATTAGTTTGTCGGCTATAGTGAGTTGTAAGTAGTTAAGGTATTATGGATGCTCAAATCAGATAAGATATTTTCCGGTTATGTAGTGGTGACTCTTTGGGTAGTTATGTGCAACAAAGTTGGTAATTCCATTGTAGGCCATTTCTAGTTTGCTTTTTGGTGTGGAGTTGAGATTAATAAAGATATGTGATGAATAAAGTTAGGATGGGAATAGGTATGTTTTTGCTATCAATTTTCAGGAGTGGTCAGTAAGTGCATTTCTCACCCTGTAGAGTGAGCTAGTTTCCAGTTTGATTGTTAATGACTTGGAGGAGGAGGTGATCATATTTGTGATGATCATCAATTTAAATTCAGCCATTGATTTTGTGTCATTAGATGATAGAATGTGGAATGATTGCTTTTTCATCTTCCTATAGAAATGTCAGCACTTGGAATGCTCAGTACAGAAAAGCTGAAAGAAAAGACAGTAAACGGGGAGAAGAAGAGTGAATTTCTAAACTCTTTCCTCTCCATAAAACTTCTTTTTATAGGGGGTCAAGCCCTACCGCATAACTCCCTTGTGGTGGCAAGCACTCCACACACCCTGAACACATGTATATATTATATACCAATTTTGAGATCACCATACCTTGAAGAAAATGGAATATTCCAAGATATAGTATCTCAGACTTAGTGTATGTAAGCCCAATCTCTTGGTCTTTCAGTCTCCATATTTTAGGACTCACCCTGGCATGTCCTAACATTTCAAATGTTTACCTTTTGGTTGTAGAAAACTTTTAGCTGTAAATAGCATTAGTTTTGTTTTTGGGGTGGGTAGGAGTAGGTCTGACTTATCTATCCAGGATTCAGTGGACAAAAAGGCTTGCTGAGTTGTATATTTGCAGGAATGGGTAGCATCTGAGCAGAACAGATGAATGTAGCATCATCTGCATATCATACTATAGTTGTTTGTTTGGAGTCTGAGTGAAAATTGTTAATAAAGATACTAAAGAGAAGGGGACCTAGAATTTAACCCTGTGGGTCACCACCTGAGACTGGTAGAAAATTGGAGTAATCCAGTTGAAAATTAACAGCTTGTTTCCTATTACATAAATAGCTATGAAACCTAGAATTTAAGCACTGAGACTTAGACATCCAAGTTCATGAAGTTTATGGGGTGAAACTGTATCACATGCTTTTGATAGATCAAGGGACATGGTTTAGACTGGTTTGCCATTGTCTGAATTTGATGATATTGTTGGTAAAGCTGAGGTGGGCAGTTGTAGTACAATAAGTAGGTCAGAAGCCATGTTAATGGGAGAAAGGTGGTTCTGGCCACTTAGGTATTTGATTAAGTGGGAGTGTATGCACTTTTCTAAGATCTTAGATAATGATGGGAGGATGGAAACTGGTCAGTAGTTGGTTTGCTTGCTAGTGTTTCCACCTTTATGGAGAAACATAATGTATGACATTTTCCAGATAATAAGGACATTATTTTCTTTTATTGATATAATAGTTAGAATGAAGACTGGGAATGCTCCAGGTTCTACTGCTATTTTTAGATACTCTGGCAATTTGTTGGTAGCTACCATGATAAGTTTTAGTTTTTGGAAGTATCTTTTATTGTTGAGGTGGGGACAGTGTTGAGTATGAAATGTTTATTGTTAGTTTGGGGTTTGAGATAGTGAGCATTGTTGAGGTTCCATAGAGCAGCTAAGGTGAGGCAAGAGAGACAATTGTCCCAGGTGCAAGGTTTTGGGGGTTTGATCAGCTGATCCCTATTTGTAATGCAATACTGACTTTTAAAATATGGTATTATATTTGCTGTAAAATCTGAACACTGTAGCACTCTCTGTGTGATCCAAATGGTAGTAAATTGCTTGCTACATTGTAGAAAGCCATTTGCTACAATTTAAAAAGAGTGATTTTTTTTTCTTTTTTTCTGTGACTTTTACCTAAAACCTGAGCATTTATAACACTTCATGCAGGTAGGGTTTAAAGTGTAGCAACTATTTGCTACACTTTATAAGAAAAATAAATTATTATTGTTATTATTATTATTTTAATAAAATGGAAGAAGGCATGCAGGAATAAAGTGGGAGTGTTGTGCATCTGGCTACCTGATTAGTGTGCTAGTAGAAGGCATTTACATTTTTTTATTTGCTGCTCAAAGAAAGAGCTGGGGAATTTCTAGGATGGCTGCACACTTAGTAACACTTAATTTCAACTCTGCCAGTCTGAAAACAGAAACTCAGAAAAGAGAGCTAATGAATTTTTCTTTTTGGGTAGGAGCAGACTGCATTACTTTTACAAAAGCACACATAAGCAACTGGAATAGTACTTCATAGAAGGAGCTGTTAATTGAACGGGCACAACATGTGTATGCTCTGAAACAGGCCATGACAAAGCAGCCAAGACTTACTATCAGCAGAAGGACTTGATTTTGACAAAACTTTGGCAGAAGGAGAAAGCACTAAAAGTTGGATACAGCAAAGTGTTTGTGGAAAATGATTACTCACTGTACACCAGGCAGAAAAGGGATACATTTATTCTAGCAACCAGGGAAGGTTGAGAAGCAGGTGTGAGATTCAAGCTACTATATCCAGCTATCTTCAGAATATTTTTTTCCTGGAGGGTCAAAGTAATTTTTTATGCAGAACATGCTAAGGAGGAAATACAAAAGTCTGTCCAATAAAAAGTGAGCTAACAATCAGAAAGGGATTCTGACTCTTATTGTTCTGATAATAAAACTAATAGAGATACCATTACAGCAAAACTTTTTCTAATGATTCAAAGGAAAATGCTTGAGAAACATAAAAAAGCACAGGAGTTCACTAGTAGAAACAGGAGTACATTAGAAATGAAACAGAGACCAGATTTAGAAGTTGGAGATCAACAAGAAGAAAACCAGCAACTCAGAAATTAATAAATACAAGTGGATTACAAAACATTGGTTACATTTGTGAAATGTGACAGAACAAGAAAGCCTAAAAATATTGGACTTTTTTGACTTTGTTAAACTTGTAGGGGACTCCAAAGCATATGCCCTCTTCCATGTTATTAATGTTTGGAAGAACATTAAGAAGTGTGGAAGAGGAAGGAAAGATGTAACTGTAAGTAAAAAAGATTTTGCTCTTAACAGTATTTTTAGAATACATCACATATGCTGCATGCTATAAAGTAAAGGTTTTTAATTTATGTTTGTATTTAATAGGGGCACTAAAGTAAACAAATGACCCTAATTTCCTCCTCCTTGCTTTCTTCTTGTGGAGGTTTAAGAAATGTTGGCTCTGCAATGCAAAACAGAGGAAAGTCTGAACAAAAGGGCATGTAATAAGTAAAATTGATATGCTTTTCTTACTTTTGCATATGGGAATTATGGGATTAAGGCCCTTGGCTTGATCTAATAACACGTTTTAAGGGGAAGCAAGTAAAGAAAATAAAATAACACTCAATATAAAGTTTTCTAATAAATAAATGTTCACAGTGCAATAGGAAAAGCATGTAGTGGAAAGCAATTGTGTATCTGGTTCTCAGGTTTCTATGGAAATAAGCTGATAAGAGTTATAAAAACAGTCATGACATTCTTTTAGTGGCTATGAGATAATGTTTTCTGAAAGCATTCAAGTTGTTTTCTACATCTGGATGAGGAATAAAGATAAGATAAAAACATACAGCACTTAGTGTAAGCAGAAGCACAGGCTGTACTATGTATCTTAGTATGGATAATTTTTATTGCAGGTTAATTCAATCTGGGGCAATTATTACTGTTAGGAGGGATAAACTTCATTATTTGAAGATGTATATAGTTTTGTGTGTTTATATTAAGTTAATAGGTTTTGGGAGTTTTCTGGGGTGTATTTTTTATTTTTATTTTTTGCTTTTTTGAGGGATTTCATTAAAACTGAATGTCTTGTAAGATGTGGCATAGGTTCAAATGGATATGACAGGAAACAGCTGTATAACAGATCAACCTGCCCAATATTAGCGCATGTATGTTACACTTAAGCTGAAACTAGACATTTTTTTTAAAAGCTGCTGTACATTAACAGGTGAAAATGATAATTTATTATCATAATGACAGCACTTTCCATATTATCTTTAAATGTAAATGGTCTCATATATATATATATATATATATATATATATATATATATATATATATATAGATAGATATATGTAAGTGCAAACGGTTATGCTACAGGATAGACATTTGGAAAGAATCAAACATGTGAATTTGATAAAGAAAGGATTTCCAGAAGATTGTTCAGGAGAATATTGGGGAAAAAGGAAAAGTAGAGTACTTATATTAATTGCAAGAGGAGCTCCATTAGTGATACAAATCTACCATTATTATCCCCCCTTCTACCCTTATGGAGCTAATGGGAAGTGAATAGTATTACACTGGCATGAATTTGTATTCTACAGAAATGAAAGTCCACAAACTACTGAACAAAGAACAACAGAGAATCTCTGGAAAGGACCTGATATTCTGGAACTGTAGATGCACAAACACAAATGAAAACGACAATTTTACCTAGGTTTCGTCTTTAATGTACAGACTTCTTCAGAAAAAAAATGTATTCTGCCTAAAACTGTTGCAATGGAACATAAGAAAATTGTGGGAGAAATAATCAACTTTGAGCAGGAAATATTGCTTATAGGTGGGGATTGGAATTTGATTTGCAGCAGTGAGAAAGTATATGGGAGCCCAGAAAGGAAAACCTAACAAAGCAGTTTTATGAAGAAATTTATATAAAAATGTTTCATATGGAAGATGTGAATTCAATAGTAGGAGTTTGGAGAGAATGTACATATTATTCCCCAAGGTACAAAGTCTTGAGCAGGTTAGAGAGAAGCTATATTTCACAGGGGCATGTGCATTTAATTAAAATATTTGCTATGCGTCCAATAACTATCTCAGATCACAGGCCAATAATAGCTAAAATAAAATTGAAGGTAATGAAACAAAACTGAGATACTGAGATACTGGCACTTCCCCACCTATCTTTTAAACAAATAGGAATGTAAGGAATGGGAAGTGGGGATTTGGGGGGAGTTATAAGGGAAGATAGAATTTTGTTGTGAAAATATATCTAGAGAATAGGATAAAATTACAGTGGAGTTTAAAAATATGGTGGAAATAAAAGAAAAATAGATATAGTTAAGACAAAACAAGAATTATTTAGAGGGACTGACTAAGGTTAAAATATTAAAGAATATGGAGATCCTCAAGAACAAGAGGAGGAGCAGTGCTAAGGAGAAAATAAGGGACTACCTTGATAATATGCATGTATTTAGAAAGATAGCTGCCAAGCAACTTTTTTTTAATAATAAATCCAGAGTACAAAAACTTTTAACACAACAGCTCAGGCAAGAGAAAATAGAAAGGGCTAGTGCCTAGCTTAAGCAGCCCATATGAAGGAAAATAACAAGAGATCCTGTAGAGGTATTAGAAATATTTCAGAAATATTATGAAAATCTGTATAAAGCAGAAACATGAAAATCAAGAAAAAGTACAAATGGAAATGGTTATGGATCAATTAAATATGTCAAGATTAGAGTTAGATGAGGTTCAATTACTAACAGTTAGGATAAGAAAAGATGAGATAAAAATGGTGATGTATAACCAATCTACAGGAAAGCCTCCAGGAATAAATGGTATTCCTGTGGAAGTTTGGAAGCTAGGAGGGAGGAAAATGATAAAGATCTAGATGATTTTGTTTAACCATATTTTAGTAGGAGGACAAGCACCACCATGCTAAAAGAAAGCAGTTGTAGCTGTAATACCTAAGAATCACAAAGAACCACCAGATACAGTTTTATATAGGCCCATGTCAATTCTAAACCATGATTATAAAGTGTTAATGTCTATAATGGCCAAAAGAATGGCAAAACCGATGTCAGAATTGATAGATGTGGATCAACGTGGTTTTATGGAGAGGAAGTAAACATTTCACAGCATTAATGGAACAGTGATAATCCAATGAGAATGAGAATGTACAAAAATACTACTGTTGTTGATAGGTCTTGATGCAAAGAAAACCTTCAACGGTGTAGACTGTAATTTTGAGTGGGGCAATAGAAGCATCTGCACCCCCTGATAAAATTATAAGGTTGATTATGAGGATATGTGAGGGATTGCAGGCAAGAATTAAACTGGGTGGGGTCCTCTCTAATAAGTTCTATTTCAGCAAAGGAATTAGGTGGTGGAGATCTCTTTGCCCTTTATTTGTGTTATAGTTAGAAACATTAGCAAAGAAAATAAAGGACTCTGAAAATCAAATATATAATTGGTATGGCAATCAAGAAATGTTGGCTTTATTTCCAGATGATGATATTTTACACCTAACAAAAGTTGAAAAGGACATTTTAGTGTTTGTAACATTCTAAGACAGTTTCAGGTCTTTTGGAGTATAACATTAAGGAAGATAAAACAAAGGCAATAACTGTAAACCATGTACCCATGCAGGAATTTGTTCAGCAATACCAATATTTATGGAGATATGATAAAATGAAGTACTTAGGAATGTGGATTAAAATGATTCTATTATGGCAGCAATGGATGTGTAAGAAAAGACTAACCAAAAGATAATATGAAAACTGACAAATTAGAAGTTATTTTTCTGAATATAGATAGCAGTATACAAGCAGTGAAAAATGTTTGATCCGATAGTTTTTTATACCAGGTTGCAGGTATTTTTTATTTTTATTATTAAAGATTGCGTGTAGGAAATTATAGAAACAGTTTATCTGTGAGGAGAAGGAGAAGTGAGCAAGATCTGGCGGACAAGTTGATCCCTTCCAGTAGGGTGTGGTTTGGGATCTGATCTGAAGTGGGCTAAAATACCACAGCGAAAATACATATACATAACACAAACAGAAAGCTATAACTCAAAATGGAAAGGGATGATGATGATGATGACACTGGGAGGACTCAAGAAACAGACTGGGGGATTATATGGACATATCCTTATGCGCAGAAACCATATATAAATATACAAAATATAATAAATCATATAAAATAAAGACCCACGACATTTCAACACAAATGATGAATGGTGACTTGCCAGGAAGGATGGACTTCTGGGTTAGGGGGCACAGAGAAATGTCAAGATGAGGTTATAATTTACTAGAGAAATAACACCAAGGAAAAAAGGAGCAAAAGGAACAAGAGGGAAATAAGATAGAACGAAGATGATAGAGCTAGGAATTTATTAAAGGACTAGCTACAGATGAATAATCCAGCTAAGGACTAGTCCATGAATATAATCAACAGACAACATAGGAGATTCCGCAAAAGGCCAGCACTGATTCTATTTACATTATTAAATTGTTGGAATGTATGAGGATATGGGATTATTTCTAATTTGTTCTGCAAATAATTGCTCTTCCACCTTTTTTTTTTGTTTGTTTTTGTAATCTGCTTAGTTAGTCATATTTAAACCTGGAGAAGAACTGCATTGACAGAGGTTCCTAATTCAACATATTCCTAGCTTAAGGAATAAGTTGCCAGTACAGGTCAAACAAAATTACTTTAGTTACCTTAAGGGCTAGTCTTAACAAAGAATTACTGTAGCTACCTTAAGGGCTAGTCTTGATGTCTGGCTCGGTAAACAAAAATTTACACCAGCATACATCCCTGTTCAGCTTGGGATGCAGTGCAATTAAACACTTGAAATGGGTGGCAAAAATAAGTTGTTCTGCTTAAAAGAATAGTTGGCTAGACATTTTATGGTCAATGTGATCACCTGCTAAGTGTGTTCCTAGGTTCAAGAATAACAACTCCGGTTTAATGTTGATGAACACATACATGGCATTTTGGTATGCAATTTTTTTGCCCTCTATTTGATGAACTTGCTATTGCAACACATATTTTCTTTGCTTAAACCTTGTAGCTAATCCATTCATAGCTGAGTGGTGAGGGTAAGATGTAAAATGCTTAGTACCATTTTGCTGCATACATAGGCTGAATGTCTGTTATCTGAGTGTGGACTATTATGAATAACAGTTTACTTAGACAATAATTTCTTCTTCTTTATTTATTGACATTTGATTACTGGGACAGTACAACTGGGTAGGAGCCCATTTTCATCGGAGACCCTGGGAGAAAGGTTCCAAAAAAATTACAGAGCATTTTAAGAACAATATTTTTACAGTCTTTAAAACATTACTTAAGAATAGATACACATTATATGATAATGACTGAATAGTTAGAAACGTTTTAGCCAGTTTATAAATAAATTTCAGGTAAGTTAGTATAATACAAACAGAAACTGCATATGAAGTTAGAGAAAAGCAGGCTTATAGTATATAGAAAGATAAAGCTGGGGAAAGAAATTGATAGATGTAAGGAAGTGAGTGAAGAAGGGAGAGTAAGGAGAGCTGCTAGGTATGAATAGGTATTTGTTTACATTTAGAGATACAGGGGAAATTTAATAAAGCCTACACAGACTTTTTTCCAAGTAGGCATTGTGGCACAATGCTTACACAAAAGTAAGCAAATTTTCAATCCAATAAACAGAGCTGGGCAGTGCGCACGGACATGCCAACACAGAAGTATCTGTGGCATGCAAATCTCCTCATGAGCAGGTGAACTGCATGCAAATGAGGAAGGTAGAGAGATCCAGCAAGTGGATATGCAGTCATGCAGACCCCATGTTGGTGTCCATAGTGTACACAAAAAATTCCATGTACAAGAATTTAAACAGACAACAGGGGCTGCAAAAGTGTAGTTCAATGGACAGAAATAGGATAGCAGACACAGATATGTGCAAGATTATCCACTGTGTGTCCAAAACCATATGGAAATTACTTTAAAATAATGTTATTGTTTTTAATGACCTGTGTATGTTTGCGGGGCATGCTGCAGTGTGCAAACATGCTGTTATGAAAAAAAATAAAAAAGATTGTAAAAAACTAATTTAGTAGTATGTGACAGTAATGTATTATAGGACCCTGCGTGGAATATCTGCAATGGTGGAATGGTGCTGTTGCCAATGAGGCAGGGCCTGGAATCATGTAGTTTTCAGGTTGTGTGCACAGATCCCTATGCAAATGAGGTGGGATTACTGAAGAGCACACATGGGTATGTGTGTCCACAGATCCCATCAGTGTAGGCAGAGAACCATGTTGTTGCTCAGAGAAGAGGTAGCTGACATCAAGAGGGGGGTATGCCTGAGGACTTGTAAGCTCACTGGACTTCAGCGAGGGGGGGGGGGTGTACACTGGCTGCTAAGCTTTGTTTGCCTTCAGGGTGTGTGATTCAGTGTGTTTGCATGGCCCACTGCCTTGCTGAGTATGACCTTTCAGGGGGGTGTGTGCAGTGACTGCTGAGCATTGTTTATCATCACAGCCGGTACCTGCATGACACGCCACAGTGCTGAGTGAGGAAGGCTGTCCAAAAAAAATAATAATTGGCTGAGAAAGCCACTGGTATGTTAATTACTGATGACTCCTGTTTCACTTAAACTAGGGTCATTAAATCTTGTTAATGATGTACTTGGCAGGTGGAATACATCATAAGTAGCCAGTCACACAGTCAGAACCTACAGCAGAGCACTATAAAGGTTGCATACACCGTACAATCTGATTTCACCCCAATACTCTGCACCACTGGAGTACAGACTTGGGTGTTTTAACTGAAGGAATACTAGGGACTGCTGCAGGTCTGCTACGTCTGTATATGCTAGATTCTGAGGTCCATGCTGCTGCAGCTGACAATAGGCATAGACTGAGAAGAGTGTTCAGGCCCAGGGTAACCTTCCATGAGCTACATGAGCTGGAGACTGTAGAGTGCTACAGGTTGGACAGTGACATACTACAGGGTGGAGAGGGACATATTACAGGAACTCACTGATCTCTGCCACCCTCAACTCAGACCCAGAGCCAACAGAGGGAACCCTTCCCAGTGGAAACAAAGGCATGTGTAGCTCTTAGGGTACTAGCTACAGGTACATTCCAATGACCAGCTGGGGACATGATGGGGATCTCGCAGGCATCAGCATCCAGGGTACACAACCAGTTCTTGGATGCCATTCTACCACATGCCAGTGAGCACATTTATTTTCCCCACACCCCTAAGGAGAGAGCCAATAGTATGCAACACTTCTACCATGTTTCACACTACCCTGAGATACTGGGTGCCATAGATTACACTCATGTACACATCAAGGCACCACCAGTGAGGAGGGTAGAAGCTACGTTAGCTGCAAGGGGTATCACTCCATCAACTGCCAGGTCATGTGCAATGCCCAGGGCATTATCATGAATGTGTGTGCTGGCAGCCCTGGCAGTTATCACAACTCACATATCTGGCACACATCATAGCTGTACCAGATGTTTGCTGGGGGGATATCCCACACTGCTATTTATTGGGGGATGTTGGCTATGCACTGGGCACGTGGATGATAACACCATGGAAGAACACCATAAAGAGACACACACACAAACTAGGAATGTCATAGAGCCTGTGTTTGGGCTGCTGACGTCATTGTTCCAGTGCCTTGATATATCTGGTGGAACCCTGCAGTACTGTCCAGCCGCATGTGCACATATGTTCACAGTATGTGCCATGCTACACAATATGATCCTGCAGAGACAGCTGCAGCAGGATCAGCAAAGGGAAGGGATACATAGCCCCTCACCAATGCCTAGATCCCCACAGCAACACCCACAGGGGGACTCGGAGGAGGAAACCCCTGAGGATGCTCCTGTAGGCAGACATAGGTGTGTCCAGTAAGCCCTAGCCTTGGCCAAGAGACAATGCATAGTGCATGCACTGACAACCTATGGCCCTAGGGACTGACACCTTACTTTGACTTGCATACATATAGTAAAAATGATGCCAGGCAACCCACACAACCTGTACCTAACCATGTATTGGCTGTGTACTGCATGCATCAGACAGAATCAGCCCTGAACTACAGTTCTGTCAACTGCTACATTCACAAGGTAAGTCACTCACCTACACACCACTTGTAAGAAGTAGTATAATGTGATATCATATATATGGACCTGCTGCATGTATGCAAGGGAATATAGTTAGCTATTTGGAGAGATGTATGCATGGGACTACAGAGACCCAGTCCAGTAGCATGTGTTCCATAATATTCACTAGGCCTCATGGTTGGACTATTCACTACAGCAGTCAAGGGAGATGTTAAACAGTGGGGTTACATGATATTTGCACTACTGTCTATGCCAGCAGATCATGTGTTATTCTTGCCCCACCCCCAACCCAACACACCAGTGTTCCAGTAGAACTGCTGTAACAGTAAGTCAGCAATGATATATCAACAGATCAGCCAATTCCAGGGGTATGACATAAAACCTGGCCACACATAGCATGTGTCACATAATGCAGGGATGACAATGTATGTCTGTATGCTGTTGATTGGTGAGGAATGACACCTATTTGTCTGGCAGATGGTGTGGCTCACTGGGCTAGGGGCGTTAATATGCGTGATGGTGTTGATGGTTTGAACCTGGCAGCATCCACATCTTTTGCATGTGAGGCACTCATATGGTGGTATTTCCACAGATTGTCATACCCCTCAATGTGCTACTGCAAGACAACTGGACAAAGTCAGACAGAATGGGGGGACAAAGGGCTAAAATTACAGACAGACATTACACATGCTCTGATGAACCTAGATGGTGACTAGCATAACAGCAGGTTGCAACAGAATAGAATAGCTGCAGGATGTAAAGTCCGTTACTTAAATGTGTCAGTAGTTAGTACAAGTCAGTGACTATATTACACAATATTATACCAGAACAATACAAACGTATGAAGAACAGACCAGACATATGGGACAAAATGCTGGATATTCTGCAAAGACATGTACAGTGACAGGTATGCAGACTGTCACCCTGTTTGTGGTGTTACATTATGTACCCCACCAGTCACATATTAAATAAAGGGAACAACAAACTCTCCAAAATGAAAAAAAAACAACACAGGCTCCGATCTGGCTAGAATAACTCTTATTATTAGTTAATTAGTTATTCTAGCTAGATCAGAGCCTGTGTTGTTTTTTACATATTAAATAAAGCACATAGCCAGGAAATGCCTTGGACAATTTCACGGAAGTGCTGTACTGTGGAAACAGGTGCAGCAGCCAATATCTGCAGCACACAATATCCCAGACTGGAGTACAGGTAGCTGTGGCCTGGAGTCACCTTGTAAGTACTGACAGTCCCACTGGGCATGCTCCTACACTTGGTTAACTTGAGCGCAAGTCTGTTGCCTCTTCTTCACAAAGACCTGCTATGTGGAAATACATCTGTACATACAGACAACTACATATACATATCTGTCTGTCCCTATCCCCCTCACACATGATTAGTGTATCTATCAGTATGCATCACATATACGTATTATACCGAATATATATATATATATATATATATATATATATATATATATATATATATATGGTTCCCATTCAGAAGCCTGAAACATCATAAGCCTGAAAATCAAAATCCTGAAACCAAAAGCCTGAAAATTCAGAATCCTGAAAACTCAAAATCCTGAAAGCCCAAAATCCTGAAAGCCCAAAATCCTGAAACTCAAAATCCTGAAAACACAAATAATGCTAATATGTCACTATAAAGACACTAATATCTACCAACTGACCCTGACCTAACCCTAACCCTAAGGTCCGTCACTATCGCACACTCACCTGACCCCTAACCCTAACTCACTTAAACCGCCACTAACCCCAATATTTGTCACTATTGCATACATGCCTAACCTAACCCTAACTCACTTAAACCGCCCTAACCCTAACATAAAACCAAACACTTACCTGACCCCAACGCATGACCTAACACCACAGGGCTAACAATAGCAAAGCCACAATGACATCAGTATGTCTATTTTGTGTTTTCAGGATTTTGAGTTTCAGGATTTTGGGCTTTCAGGATTTTGGGCTTTCAGGATTTTGAGTTTTCAGGATTCTGAATTTTCAGGCTTTTGGTTTCAGGATTTTGATTTTCAGGCTTATGATGTTTCAGGCTTCTGAATGGGAACCATATATATATATATATATATTGCTATAGAAATGATGCATAGACTCTCCACATGTATCTACATAACACATTTACATAACATATACATACAGCAACATTTACAGAGACATGTAAAATACACTAAACCCAACAGGGTAAACTACTAGAAATAAACAAATAAAACCATAAAATTCATGGACTGCACCAAACTGCTTTAATGAAAAGCTGATAAGGCTCCAAGATACTAAGCGCTTTCACCGTCAAAACTAATGGCTTCTTCAGAGTAAAATGATAACATAAAAAACATATATTTATATCATATACTTGTTTTTTGCTCACCCTTTGTTCACCTGCCATTTTAATTCTAAAATTCAACTCTAACATATTTGCATTCTAAGAATTGTGTCAATTTCAAAAAGTTTATATTTTTTTGTAGTTGACCGAATATTGACAAGTGAGAGAGGTGGTGAAGACAATGTTAGAGTTGAATTTTTAGAATTAAATAGGCAGGTGATATTAAATGCAACAACTTACCCTGG
>NC_056741.1:1082755260-1082905260 GCF_019279795.1 Protopterus annectens
TTCATCACCACATACACACACACACACACACACACACACACACACACACACACACACACACACACACACACACACACACACACACACACACACACACACACACACACACACTTGCCAAGACCAGAATTCGAACTCCTACTAACTAGTTTGCTACACTACAATATTACACAGTTATTACAAGTGCCACAGAGCTTATAGGGCTGAGATTTGGCCAAAGGGTTACTGCAAGGTGACTGACATCATGCATGCATGCCAAAAGTAGGCCAATGGCAGGTGTAGTGGTGTGAATGGTCTCAAAGTCATTCATCTCCACACATACACACACACACACACACACACACACACACACACACACACACACACACACACACACACACACACATGCTAAGACCAAGATTAGAAGTCCCACCTAACTAGTTTGCTACCGTATTGTGTTACAAAGTTATCATGAGTGTCAGGGAGCTTATAGGGCTGAGACTTGGCCAAAGGGTTATTTCAAGGTGACTGACATCAGCAGGCATGCTAAAGTAGGCCATTGGCAGGTGTAGCAGTGTGAATGGCCTCAAAATCATTCATCTCCACACACACACACACACACACACACACACACACACACACACACACACACACTTGCCAGGACTAGGATTAGAACTACTACCTAATTAGTTTGCGACACTACAGTATTGCACAATTATCATGAGTGCCACAGAGACTATAGTGCTGAGACTTGGCCAAAGGGTTATTTCAGGGTAACTGATATCAGCAGGCATGCTAAAGTAGGCCAATTGCAGGTGTAGTGGTGTGAATGGCCTCCAAATCATTCATCTCCACACACACACACACACACACACACACACACACACACACACACACACACACACACACACACACTTGCCAGGACCAGGATTAGAACTCCTACCTAGCTAGCTTGCTACACTGCAGTATTATGCAGTTATCATGAGTGCCGGAGGTTATAGGCTGAGATTTGGCCAAAGGGTTATTTCAAGGTGACTGACATCAGCAGGAGTGCTAACATGGGCAATGGGAAGTGCAGTGTGTATGTGAATGGGCCAAAAATCATTCCTCTAGAAACACACACACCACACACTCAGTCACACACAATTTCACATTTGACAGGACTGAGTATACATATGCTGCATGAATACTGATTTGTACTATCACTGTACACACACACACACTTGGGGCCGGGAGACATGGAAGAGCTCTCTGATCACGTAGCCCAGGCCGCTATGACCCTGACCCTGAGTAGCATCCTGCCTGCACCAAGAATGATACCATGGTATAAAGAAAAAAATCTCGATTTCAACAATTGGCTACGTTTCTGGGGTCATTCAAAGGGGATACAGTGTCTGTCCACCTGGGATGACATGCTTGACAAGCCACGCTGCTTCACTAGAGATGGCTTGCACCTGTCACCCTTAGGTTTTCAAATACTTGCCAAAGCTCTTGCCACCCCCATAGTGCCTTTTTTAGGCAAGGCTCAAAAGACAAACCCACCACTGTAAATAGCACAAATAACAAAAAACTGAGGGTAATGCTACTCAATGCCAGAAGTCTAAACCTCAAAATGCATGCACTCGAGGCACTCCTCAGTATGGAGAAAATCAGTATATGTGCAGTAACAGAAACCTGGTTTAAGGCTCCAAAGAGCACTCCAGCACTACAAGGCTACAACTCATACCATACATTTCGGCCACAGAACCCAAACCAAAATGCAAAAGGCTGGAGTGTTCCATATTCATCAAGGATACCCACACATCCAGGTTAGTGGCACAGTACGATGCTTCAAAGATCATCCACGTGCAAATAACAATGGGCAAAACTGCAATTCAAATTGTAGCTTGCTACAGATCACCCACCATGTCCAAGGACACCTATTCCACATTTCTGGAAACAGTGGGAAACATAAAGGTCCTACCAAACAACCTAATATTGGGTGATTTCAATTACCCAAGCATTAACTGGGAGAACTACTCAAGTACTAACTCCCTTGCTCAACTTTTCCTAGAATTTATAAACTCAAATGCCTTGGTTCAACTGGTCAACACTCCCACCAGAGGTGACAACATATTGGACCTGGTCATCACCAACATGGGTGACCGGTGTTCCACACCAGAGGTCAACCCCTTGCTGGTTAGATCTGACCATAAACAAATCACCTTGGATATCCATATTCCGCCCCCACCCCTGGACAAGAAAACCACCGTGAAAAAGTTTTCAAAAGCAAATTTCACGTTATTTAAGACCGAGGTGGAAAGATTCAAAGCCCCCATGTTGAAGGATAACACTGTCCGAGCTGCAAAATCCTTTACTAATGCATTCTACGGGAAGCTACAAGAATGCATGGATTGTGCCATCCCAAGCAAAACCAAGACTCACTCCTCCAAGAAAAGGAAACCAGTCTGGTGGACTCCTGCCATAAACAAGCTATACAACAGAAGGAGGAAACTAGTACAGAAAAGAGTAAAATCCCAAGAAGGGAAGACATCCCTGATCAGTATCAGCAAGAAACTACGATCCCTCATAAAATCATCCAAGGTGAGCTTTGAAAGAAAAATTGCCAAGGACTCCAAAGATAACCACAAGGCATTCTTTAGCTATGTCAAGAATCTAAGTGGCAATGCTCAGATTTGCTCGGAGTTAGTGAAGAATGGCACAAGATACACTGAACCGACTGATATCGCCAACATCTTGGCAGACAGGTTCAGCGCAAACTTCACCCCACTATCCCCCCAAAAGGGCCCATAACCACATCAGAAAAATGTAGAGTCCCTGAAATCACAGGCACTCAGGTTAAAACAGCCCTCTCCAAAGTAAAAAATACAGCATCAATGGGACCGGATGGTGTCCCAGGCTGCGTCCTACACAAGCTCAAAGATGAACTAACCCCCCACCTAAACACACTGTTCAAACTCAGCCTCTCCATGGGCTATATACCCATAAAGTGGAGCACAGCAATGGTTATTCCACTCCACAAAGGCTGAGCCACAACAGACCCCGGGAACTATCGCCATATAAGCCTGACTAGCTTGGTCTGCAAGGCTATGGAGAGCATCATTATGAAACTCTTTAACAGAAACATTGGGAACCACCAAACACTGGACCCTACCCAGTATGGCTTTGTTAAGGGCAGATCATGCCTCCTAAACCTGGTGGACTTCTTTGAGACAGTTATCAAGGCTATAGATGAGGGAAAGGTGGTACACACAGCCTACCTAGACCTCGCAAAGCCTTCGACACTATTCCCCATTCTGGTATTATAGTCAAGCTCATCAGCCTGAACATAAACCCCTACATCACAAGATGGGTTGCCAACTGGCTCATGGACAGAACCCACATGGTGAGAGTTGCGGCAGCTAGTTCCGACTCTAAACCAGTTACAAGTGGCATTCCCTAGGGCTCAGTCCTAGGACCCCTCCAGTTTGGTATATACTTCTCAGAGGTACAGGCAAGCACAGGAGGACTATGGCTGACCAAGTTCGAAGACGACTGCAAACTAGGGGCTATAATTGACTCTCTGGCTGACACAGACATCCTCCAAAAGGGTCTCACTGAGATGGATACCTGGTGTCAAAATCATGGCCTCAAGCTAAATGCCAAAAAGGGCATAGTCATCCTCTTTGGAAAAAACAAAGTATCTACAAACTACCACATAGGTGGTAGTCCCCTAAATATGGAAGACGTAATAAGGGATCTGGGGACCCAAGTAGATAGTAATCTCACCTTTGATAATCACATTGCCAAAGTTGTTAGAAAATCCTTCTACATGGCCACCTAATCACAAAAGGGCTCGCATCCAGATCAAAAGAGGTCATTGTGCCCCTCTACTCATCACTCATCAGACCCATCTTAGAGTACAATGCCCCATTTGAGATGTACCTTACAAGACACCTGCAACAGCTGGAAAGACCACAGAAGTACCTCACCAAGAGGATCACTGGCCTCAAATAGATGCCCTATGCAGCTCGACTGAAGAAACTCCAGTTGTACTTGGTTGCATACCGCTTACTCAGAGGTGATCTCTGCCTGACATACAAGGCCATGTCCAACCCAGAATTGATGGACATGCTCCACCTAAAGAAAACCTTATCCCCTCAAGCCACACGCTCTAGGGATCTAATCCTCACCACAACAATAAATAGGATGTTCTGGAGGGATAGATTCCTGTCCCAGAGACTTCCCATGCTTTGGAACAAGATCCCAATCTACATTAGGCAGAGCTCCTCGCTAACACTCTTCAAAAGAAACCTTGATGAGTGGATGGGAAACAGAAAGTTTACCTTAGGGATCACTTCAGTGGCTCTGCTGGACAGAGGCACAGGGAACAAATCTAAGGGGGCGGCGAAAGCAAACACATTCTGGCTAGGCTTATAAATGCCTTTGGGCAGATAGCCTAGTATCAGCCTATGAACCTATAAACCTATCATGTTAGACAGTTATCACAAGCACCACACACAGACACTATAAAGCTGAGGGCTACCAAAAGGAATGTGTACAGTTTTTGACACCAGCACATCATGTGATATCAGCCAATTGCATCTGTAGTGGGTGGAACAGGCTTCATAATGGAATTCTCTCTGTCACTGTCTGTCTCTCTCTCTCTCTCTTCCCCACATCTGTGTGTGTGTATCTTTGACATATTATAGTTTGTTGGCCTTGGATATGTGTGAGTATTTCTATCCAATGTGGGTGTGAAGCATGAATGTTGTACAATTTGGTGTGTGTGCATAGACATCTGTGAATGACATATATGCATAGTCCACCGTGTTGTCAGACATGGGCTTCATTTCTCTAAATTTAGGAGCTTGCCCAGTATGACCTTCTGTATTGAGTGTATGAATCCATTCTAGGTAGGTTTGTACTTCAGTCCAGGGTTTGGCGTTCTACACATACAGCTAGCAACCTCTTTCTGCAGGATATCTGTAGATAGGTTGACAATATGGAGTCAAAATGGGCGACAGGGTGATACTGTAACTATTGCTGTCTGTGCTGCTTGTGTTACATGGTTGGTGTTAGCAGAGATTTTCAGACATATGTACTGGTTTACACTGTGATGTATTATGCCATTGACTATTGACAGATATAATTATTTTCTCACAGTTATTTACTTGGAAATACAAGATGAATGAAGCTGAGTCCAGTATTGTGGTCCACAGCGTACACATTCTTGCACACTCCTGCCATTCTGGAGAGGTAGCTACAGACACTTGCTGATGGGTCTGTGTAAATTGTTCAGCACCTTGGAATGATGGTGTCTGAGGATCCCCTTCTTGTACATATATTGACTTAACAGAATGGCCATATCCCACTGTGGCCATACCTCTCACCTGTACAGATTCACCCAGGTTACCCAGAGGCAGGGCTCATATATCTGGTCAGTTCCCCTTCACATTGTGGTTTACGAGCAGGTTTGTAGCCACCCATTACTGGGTTTGCAGGCAGGAGTAGTATGGGCACACATCAGAGTTTCAGACTTCACACACTCCATAGCGTCCATGCTTCTACACCCCCACTCTGTCATTCTATCCTGTTCCTAACATTATTATATTTGAGAAGTATCCCTATAGCTGTCCCTTCATCTCAGCGGTATTTAGGGGTTGGTCCACAGTTCATGCAGTAGGACATGGTGGGCATGCTACTGGTATTTGTCAACATGGCCTTTCGTTTGTGTTCTGTTGACTGTGTTAGGTTGTTAGTTGTGATCTCATGAGATGCAATACATTTGCACTATGGGTGGAGCACAAGTCTTTGACAGAGGACTGTAAGCCATTTGGTAATGATGCAGGCCATCTGTAGTAGGCCACTGCATTCTGTCACTCCTACATTCCCAGGCTGCGAGGCAGTGGATTTCCCTGGGGTGACAGGGTAAGTGTGCAAGGTGTTAATAGCAATAATTCTTGTCCATATTGATCCATTGGTCTGGATGCAGGCAGGGTGCTGCTTACAGCTAAGGACACACATGCATAGGAAAGCTCTTCAGCATGCTGCATTCTGTGGGTATTCCCATACAAAAGTGGGGTCATACTGTACTCATTCCCAACAGCAAAGATATGACCTGTGATAAACCTGTGGCTGATGGTGGGGTGATCTAAGTGCATTTGTGATATGGAAGCTACTTGCAGCTGATTCACAGATATACCTGGGATATTTCCCTTATGCTGCCTTGTGCAGGGACATAGGCAGTCTCCCATTACTTCATAACTGTGCCTTTTGTGATCTGCCAGTAACTGGCCAGACTACATTAGTATTCCATACTACACATACAACTAATGTGCTGCTAATTTGTATTTACAATTCCAAAGGTGTGTGCAGTTGACAGTTACATTTTATGTACTCTGTCTAGGGTACTTCCACCTGTGTATTGTGTGTATGTATAGGCCCACATTCATGGCATGTCCATCTTTCAGAGAGTAACAGATATTGTCATCTGGACAGTGAGTATGTAAGACTGCTGACATGGGGCATTGCTGAGAAGCATTGCGTTTGGCACTGCAGTTGTCAGAACATCGCCCTGTCAACAGCAGTACTGCCCATAGGGCACCAAGACACAACCCTCCATGCCTACATGCTGACCACTTCCAGACAATATGGAACACACAACAACCTAACACACAGACCCCTGCATATTGTACACATGCAGCAATCTATCCTGTAGATTGGACCAGTTCGGGTGATCTGTGCTCCATTTATACTACTCCACACACTTACATGTTAATGCATTTCTACATAGGTTTGTGGGGGGGGGCACACCTGACAACTGTAAACTGTGCTATGACTGTACTGGTATATCAGGTACTCTGTTGGCTTCCACATCATTTTGTATTCTGACCTATCATGCAGACTGGAGGCATATCAGTAGAATACAGATCTTAGGTTTTATTGACCTACATTTCAGTTTCAGACTTCTTACACGTCAGAAGTAACATACAACTGCCAGACCTGTTGCAGTCTGTCTGTGTAGGCCTGGATGGGGGCTGTTCACCATTGCCATCAATTGGAGGCCTTAGCCCAGCCTTTCTTTATGGTCATCTACACCTGTCCTGCTGGCTGAGGCTGGTCATGGGTATGTGAGCCTCACTGACATGCATGTGTTTGTCCTATGGACACAGATTTGGGCCACCACATGTACTGCAGTGGGATTTGTCACCTTTTCTAGTACTGCCTAGTGTGCTGACACCAGTATTTGTTATCGATTTCATGCTGCCCATATAGGTGTCCATTATCTGCTGCCATCCCATTCAACCACCCAAGTCCCTTGCATGCTCCCATCCAAACCACAGATGCAACTAGCAGAACATACTACTCCATTCAGTAATTGATAGGAAGAGTGACTTACCTTGTGGCTGGGCCAGTACTGAGGACAGTGCTGGAGGGCTGACTATGTCGGATGCACATAGTACACTCCCTAAACATGGTAAAGCACAGGTAGTGTCATATTTGGCATCCCTTTTACTGAATGTGCGAGTCAGGGAGAGGTGTCATTCCCTGGGTCCCTACCGTGTCAGTATATGTACTATGCGTTGCCTCTTTGCCAAGTCCTGGGCATACTAGGCATGCCTCCTTCTGCCTACATGGGCAGGCTCAGATGGTCCTTCCTCCGAGTCCCTTTGTGTCCATGCTGGCCTTGGTAATGGTGGGGGTCTATGTGGCCTTGCCCCATGCTGTTCCTGCTGCAGCTGTTTCCACAGGATCATATTGTGTAGCATGGCACATACTATGAACATTTGTGCACATGTAGCTGGAGAGTACTGCAAGGCTCCACCAAATATGTCCAGGCAGCGGAACTGTGACTTGAGCATCCCAAACACACACTCTATTATGATTCTGGTTTGTGTGTGTGCCTCATTATGGAGTTTTTGTTCAGGTGTGTGTACATTTCTGAGGGGTGTCATCAGCCATGGCTCCAGTGCGTAACCAGCTGGCATCCCCCACTAGGTGGCCATATGGGATGTCCCCAATGGCAAATGACTGGTACAGCTGTGTCATATGCCAGATGTGGGAGTCGTGATACCTTCCAGGGCTGATAGCTTCCAGGACTGCCAGCACACAAATTAAAGATAATGCTCTTGGCATCACACACGACCTGGCAGTTGATGGAAGGGAAGCTCTTGCAGTTTATGTAGACCCTACCTCGCTCACTGGGTGGTGCTTTGATGTGTATGTGTATGCAGTCTATAGCTCCCACTACCTCAGGGTTTTCTGCTAGTTGGTGGAAGAGACGCATACTGCTGGTCAATGGCTCATGGGTGATGGGGAAATATATGTGCTCACTGGCATGTGCTGACATGGCATCTAGGAACTGGCGGAGTACCCTGGATGTTGATACCTGTGAGATCCCCATGATATCCCCAGTTGCTCTTTGGAAGGTACCTGTGGCTAGTATTCATAAGCCTACACATACCTTGGTATCTACTGGGATGGGTTCCCCTCTGTTGGCTCTATGTGTGTGGTGGGGCCGGCACAGCTCAACAATTTGTCCCTGTCCACCCTATAGCTCTCCACTATCTCCAGTTCATCTAGGCCCTGGTAGGTTACCTTGGGTCTGTACAATCTTCTCCTCCTCCTCACTGTGTGATGGTCATCAGCATTCACATCCTCACGACCCTCAGCCTCTTGCACATATTGATGTATGAGAGCAACAGCAACCCCTATCATTTTGTTAGTTTTGTCAGGTATACACTGATGGCATAGAGTTTGTGGGAAAAACCAGAGTGAAATGTGTTTGCATAGTTTATATTACTGTGCTGGGCTGGGCTGCTGCCTATGTAATTGGCTGATTCTGATACATTTCACATGCCAGCTATGCTGGTTCAACTTGATTGCCTTCCTACTGCAGTTTTCCCTTCCCATTGCCTTCCCGTTTAAGCCCCAAGGCACACTGCACATACCTAGTGCTCAGATGTGAACTGAGCTGCTATTTCCTGTTTTTTTTCTGTTTGTTTTTTTTTTAAAACCCAGTGTGTGGTATGCACACCTGTTTAAGCAAGGAAAACAGTGCTCAACAATGTGAGACACACCCCCTTTCTTAGCTCTGCTTAGCTAAGAGCAAACACGGGCCGGAGGGCTCCAATAAGTTTACACCAAGCATGACACACTCCCTACTGAAGTCATCCTCTTGTCCTGCCTTAATGGTTTCCTATTCCTGCACCGTGCAGGCTTCCAGTAGATAGAAATCTGTGATTCAGTATAGGTCCCTTCATTTGCATTCCCCAGTGTGCCGGTCCATAGTTACAATTCCCAAGCACACCCTTTCCCCTTGGCAACCAGTGCTCCCTTGTCTTGTTTACATTCTGCCTGACATTGACTATAATGGCAAAATGCAGATTTTTGTTAAAAAGCAGTGTTTCCCATTTTTTTTTTTCGGCACCCCAGTGTTTGCGCCTCTGCCCTTAACTTAAATGGCCGAGATCAGCCAAAAAATAAATAAAAGTTTTATTTTTATAATATTTATGTGCCTTTTAATGCCAATGGCTTTATATTTGGCCATTGGCTTCTCTGTTCTACATAATACATGCTTTTCACGAGCTGTCATACCTCCGTTTTGTCAGATGCAAAAATGTATTCGGCTACTTGCTGAATATGTTTTGCGCTGACACTGACACTGTTCCTATACAAAATCCGTTCAGCTTGCTGGATCACAAAATCACCTCATTTGCATGGTTTTCCCAGCAATTGAGGTGATTTGCATACTTAATGGAATTCCATGCAGGAACAGTATAGGGCCGCTCGTGCACATGAAAACGGCCTTATCCTGGATCGCATGACTGTCATATTGTGTACAGGAGCTGCTACACTGTTCCTGCATGGAATTTGGCCATTTGTGAATCAGGCCATATATGTATAAGTTAATAAACTAATATGTAGTATAGAAATAATGTTGATACAGGTATTTGCATATAAGTTTACTGTTCTGGGGAATAAGATAAAGAGGTAGAGAGAAAAAAAAAAGGAAGAGCAGAAAAGAAAAAAAGGAGTGTGTAAATCCAAGGAGGCCATCTCTCAGTGTTGTGATAGATAATACTCATTAAAGTAGTATGGAGCACAGTGGAAGGTCTAAATGAAGTTGAGTGATGAAGCCTGAGCCTGTTTGAGAATATATACATTGTACTGTGCTCTGAGGTTGGGGGTAAGAGTTGGAGTCTTTAAAATGAAGTGAGGGAGAGTTTCCCAGAGTTTGATGCTAGAACTGAGAAGATGTAGTTTGTGCACTGTAAGTTGCTATGAGGTTTATAGAATTACATGTTAGTGACTTTGCCTTCTGAGATAGCAGGTAGGAGTTTTGGGGTAAATATATCAGCTGATGGGATGGTTTGTAATTGTAATAGTTCCAACAGTAGGAACAATAACAAAAATCGGATATTTGCTTAAAGTGTAGTCATTATGCTTTGCTGATTGTTTGGCAGTGGTGTTCTTTCTTTTGGGAGCTAGTTATATTTAGTTGGAATGGTTTGTAGAATTTGTTTCTATTTTAGGCTGCTGCTTATTAAAGGAAGGATGGCAAAGAATGAAATCCAAGAAAAAAAAAATACGGTTTGGAATAATACGCAAAAATATTTTTTTTCTGGGGAGGAAACCCCCTATCCCATATCCCAAGACATGCTGAATTTAACAACCTGTAAACTACTTGCTTAGTTAATATTAATCTAGATTCATGTAACTGCTATGAAAAGAGAAGTGTTTGGGACCAAGTATTTCTACTTTTACTGAGGCAATATAGCCTTAAAATGGGTGGAGGAGATACAATAGTATAGTTTGCCACAGTGAAGAATGCATAAGGAGTCTTGCCTTCCATTAAAAAGAATTGTTTTTTACTGTACTGACAATGGATAAAACTCTTTCATGTAGCATAATGCTTGAGAAGCTGACTGACACTAAGGAGAGATTGTGAGAATCATTAGCTCTTAATGGATGCTGGGACCTCTAGCTAGGCAGATAAAAGTATGGACAAAGAGTAGACAGAATCTAGTGCATGTATAGTAGCATATTTTAAACAAAGCCAATAAATGCATGTCATGTGTAGGGGCCATAGCTCTCAGCTGTCCAGATTTTCACTGAATGTCCCGATTTTTGACTCATATTTTGGTTAATTTCTTATAAAAATGTAGTTTTCTAGCAAATTGCTAGCAAATCACTGAGGACTGAAGTGAGAAAATAATGGCAGTCATTTGATATTCAGACTTAATATCCTTTAGAAAATTCATGCTAATGCAAAACCTGCTATTCTATCAACTTTCAAAGTTTGTAAGAGCAATATTTTAAAAAGTGTCCCTATTTTTGGGCCTTTGTCCCCACATTATTTGTGGCTTTGTGCAGATTTCTTGCACTAAGAAGTTGATAGGTATGGTAGGGGCTGGGGTAAGGGTAGAATAAAGAGGAAACAAAATACTGTCAGAATGGTGCCTTGCAAATAGAAATCAAAAAGGTACTAGAATAGTAGTGAAAAAACAACTATAGCGAGTGACAATGAATGGAATTTCTTATGTTTGAATTTTCCACTCTCATTCTTTAAAATATAGGTGGCACAGGGGTGCAGTGGATAGCATTATCATCTTACAGCAAAAGGTTCTCTGGTTCAGTTCTCAGCAGGAGTGCCTTCTGTGTGGAGTCTGCATATCCTCCCTGTGTTTAGGTGAGTTTTTCTTTCCAAAACTTTATTTTATTTTGTATTATATTAACTTCTTTTAACCAATATCACTTCTGATAGGGTAAAAGACCAGTATTCTCTTATCCTTTATCAAAGGGAAGTTATTAAGTTTAATCATTAAATCATTTAGCCTTAAATTAGGATTGAGATGTATGGGTTGTAAGCTTTCCAATGCTGTTAGTAAGTTTAGGAAAGCAAAGAGCTTTTGTATATTAATAATAAAGTATTTTATTGGGTCAATGATCCTGTAGGCTATACTTTCTTTTTGTTAATAAATAGAAGTGCTCTGGAGTTGAAATTTAGTGACTTTACATAATTGTATTATATTGTTAACCATAATGGTGACCACGTGTTGCTAACTGGATTGTGTTCCGATATTTTTATTATCCTACTACTGTTAATGCTGTTGAAATACAGCTTAAATTCTGGCAGATTTAGCCCCCCCCCCCTTAGTTTCACTTGCATTATTTTTTGGTATGATATTCTTACTGATTTAGGGGACCATATAAATTTAGCAAAAAATGTGTGCAGTTGAGTAAAAAATTTATTGTGCACTATTACTTGGGAGATCATAAATGTATATAATATTCTAGGCAGTATATTCATCTTGACTATTGAATCTTGGAAAGGAAGGGTTGCTTAAGGCTATTCCACCTATTGTAGTCCTGCATTATAGTTTGCCATTTATTCAAGATATTGTCTTGATAAAATTATTTTTTGTTTTGATAGAAGGTAATTCCAAGGTATTTCGTAGATTGTTTTATCTTAATTTGTATCTAGATATGGGAATAATAATATTAACTTAGGGGGGCTTAGAGGAAATATGCTGGATTTGTTTAGGTTAAGTTTGTAGTTAGGTAGATTAGAGAACTTATCAATTGCCCTCATTCATTTATTTATATCAGAGCTTGGGTAGGAAAAGTATAGGTTTAATTCATCAGCAAAGGCTGTAAAGAAAATGTTATTGTTAAAAATTATTGGAGGATTGTAGAATATTTGTTGTTAGATATACAAGAAGAGTGGTTCTAAATACATATTAAAAAGAAACAGGGATAAAGGGCAGCCTTGTCTTGTCCCATTTGTAATCATAATTCTATTTTAAAGTGTTCTATTTATGTATAAATTTGTATAGGAATTATCATATAGTATTTTAATTATTTGAATGAATTTGTTGGGGAAGGCAAAAAAGGGTAGTGTTGAGAGTAAAAAGTTTAAATTTAGTCTATCAAATGTCTTATATGCATCAACTACCATTGCATATACTGAGATTTTCTTTTGATTTGCAAATGTTATTAAAGCTTCAAGAGTCAGGGTATTGTCGCAAGTTTGTCTATGTGGGGTAAATCCAAATTGTTCAGGTGAAATGATGTGTACTATGATATTTTTGAGTCTATTAGCAAGTATCAATGTGAGGAATTCTACATCAAGATTTAATAGTGAGATGGGTCTATAGCTTTTGGGGTCTTGAGGATCTGAATTTTCTTTCAAAATAAAGACTGTTCTCAAAGCATTAAGGTGGGTGTTGCTAATATTATTATTTATAATATAATTTAATACATGTTGCAGTATTTTAGCAATTAGCGGGGTAACATTTTTGTAAAATTCTGATGTGAGGCCATCTGGTCCAAAAGCTTTGTGTGACTTTAAGTTCTTAACTGTATTAGTGATTTCCTCTAGAGAGATCGGGTCTGTCAATATTTTTTGTTGATTTGAATCTAATTTTGGAAATGCTATCTTTTGGAGGAAGGATATTCTATCATTTTCTGACAGTGGCAGAATTTGGTCTCAATAAATCTGTGTATAAATTTGTTCAAACAGGATTATAATTTCACTTTTGCTGCAATATGTTTTGTCTAAGTAATTAATTTATGTTATAGTAGGTGTTGATTTATGGAGTGCAGTTAACCTGGCTAGTACTCTAGATGGTACATGTATGTGTAGTTGAGTTTTCACTTAGTACTTCAGCTTCCTCCCACATTCCAAAGACATGCAGAAGGTGGATTGTTACAATCTAACAAGCAGTTACTACAGTTAGACCACACGTAGAGCTCTTCAATGCCCAGGTTTGACCGCAAATGCAATACCTGCTTTTAAAATCTGGTATTGTACTAAGAGAGATCAGGATGATGGATGGTCAAATGGATCACACCCTTTAACACTTTGTGCAAAGAAAGTTGCCCCTTTTGATCCTCCCTAGCTATGGCACTATTTCTGACACTGCTGTGCAGTATTAGGGAGGTGCTGTACTGTAATGTGTGTGTTATCCTTTGGTTGAAGCATTAAACAGATGTCCCATCTGCAAGAGATGGTGGTAGCTCATGTGGATGTAAAAGATCCTGTGGGGTTGATCAAAATGATTAGGATAAATTCTCTGATACCCTGGTCAAATTTCCCTGAGTAGTAAATATACAAACTCAGATCTCCCCAGAAAAAAGGCCACTAGCCAAGTGGGATTAACTGGTTAGCAAATGATAAATAAATAGGAGTCTATTTCAGAAGAGGGGGGTTTTCTGAGAGGAATCTATCTTGCGAACATGTTTGGTTTGTGTTGTAGTAGACATTTAGATCTTTAGAATGGGTGTTTGTGATGTTTCATGCTTTCTGAATATGTAGAAAGTCACATCGAACAGGGTTATTTGTGGCCTTGTATGTAAGCAGACATCAACGCACAGGTGTCTGTATGAGACTGTCTCTAGAGATTGTTTTATTGAGACATTCTGCATAGGGCATAATGCTTCATCATTTCTTTTTCTTGGTAAAGAAATGTTAAGGTCTTTCACGTCTTATATGTTTAGTTAAGCAGAAGCATTGTATTCAATGATAAAGAGACATAGAGGAGCTCTCTGATTATGTAGCAGTATCCTTCCTTCACCAAGAATGATGCCACAATATAGAGACAAGATGATCAGCTTAATTGGCTTAAATAAACAAAGATATAGGGGACTGCATTGCTAAAGTGGTTAGAAAGAAATCTGTCATATGACTAATGGGCACAGTATTTTTCATATAGGATATAATAAGAGAGGCACAGAGGGGAATGATAACCTTACTACTTACTAGTCTTAGGCAAATATCCTCGGTGATCAGCTGAGTTAAGTAAAAGGATTTTCTATCAGCTGAATAGGTGCTGTGATTGAAGGAAAGCTCTTTTTCAAAGAAAATTCCCAAGTCCTGAATAAATGTATTGATTTTAAGTGACATGTCTGATAACTGGTAGGTAATAGCATGCACATGTTTTCCAGATGTCATAGTAAAGCACTTATGACCTTATATGACATAGAACTGTACTTATGGTCTTGGCACCAATTCTGCAAGATAGCCTCTCTTTAAGTATATGGAAATATTCTCTGGAAAATTTATAATAGCACCAATAGCCAGTCATTTGCAAACTTGATCAGCCGAGACCAGTGACATTAGCTTGGCATCAGAGAAATAGATATCAAATTGAGTTGATCCCTGAATAAAGCACTGAGAAACCCCACTGGTGACAGGCCTTTTTGTAGACTCAGTTGCTCAATCTTGAATTGATGGATTCTGCCTGTGATACATTTTGCTATCCAGCAGGTAACATATGCGTTTACATTATGGGTGGTCAGTTTATTAATAAAGGTCTTGATTTGAGGCTGAATAGCTTAGAGAGTGTGTCAGCGATACCACATTTCATCCTGGTAAGGAAACACCCTGGCACAATGCCAGGCTACATAGATCTAGAGCTTTTAAAACATGCACAGAGGTGATCACTTAGGGGATAAGATAATTCATCATCTGGAAGGGATGTTATAAGTAGACTAAGGGCAGTTCTTAAAATTGAATGTATCTGTTAATATGTTTGATATGTCATACAGATCAGAAAATGTCATTTTTATTGTCAATCAGCTCAACACAATGCTGGATATTTTTCCTGTGGTTCTTAATACAGATGGCAAAAATGTTATGGTTAGCATTGCAAGTGGTGGCAATTTTCAGTTCATATTTAGACTTGGATTGGATTTGATTTCTAAGTTCTTTAATTTCTCAAGTTCACTTTTAGAATGTGAGTTTTACAGTGTGTTCCTAATGTTAAGAACTATTTTCTTTTATTGTATAATGTATTAATATTAGAGATGCACCATAGGGGTTCATTTGATTTCCTGGTGAGAGAGGGAATGATCTGGCTGAGACAGTTGGCAGTAAAATCTATGGAAGGCTGTATATATCTTTGTAGGTGGTGTAGATCTTACAGTTAATAAATGGGAAAGAGACTCTCCTGGTTATAATACTGTTAGGTTCAATAGTAAGGACCCTGAGCTTGTTTTGGTAAGCTTCATTGGCAGACTGAGATATAAAACATGGTTAGTGATTCACCAGGAAATTATTAGGGAATCCTTTTGATAGTAACTAGGACATGGAGGAATTCTAGGTAATTTTCCTATAACATTAGTCTGGACATTATGGAATTTCTGAAGGATATGGACATACCACCACCAAAAGACAGGCTTCCCTTAATGGCAAGTCTGATGGAGTGCTAAGCACTGAAACTTGGTACAGATGGCATACTATGAATGCACTGGAGCTTTATTTCTGTGATATGATAGATGCCAAAATCCTTTATGAGAAGGAACGCTTCTAGGGAAAACAGTTTCCTTTTACTGTTCTTATCACTGAGCAACACCCTTTTTAAATTACCCAGGTTTGGTTTGGCTAGGGTTGTAGATGCAGCAGTCAGACATTGCCTAAAAAAAGTCACAGTGGAATGGAAAATGTTTTACTCAGGATATGACAATGCTATGGGGAGAGATCCAGGTCATCCCTTCCAAAGCAGTTTGAGTTGTCAACCATCAATTTCTAGACAAGCAAATATTAGGTCCCCACTGAATGACAGCAGAAACCTACACAGTCAAACTGTATTTCACAAAATATATTTCCATATCACCTCTGTAGTGCAGTCCCCAGCATGGTGTGCTTTATCCCCACAAGCAGCTATCCCATTTCCATTTATATCCTTAACTACCATCCATCTTATCTTTTCCATTGGACACAGTAAAAAAAAAACTGGTGTTTACATTTGACAGTTTAAGTTAAATTCATACAGTATATTGTATTCATGTGTAATCCTGATGCATTGTGAAGCATATCACGTCAGCAGCTTGTTGCTTAATTTGCTACCCTATCCCTGGCCCCCCCAGCCCCATTTCCCCTTTAGGTTCACTTTCTTCCTTCTCCGTGTTTGATTTTTACACTTATAGAATTCTAATAACTCCTTTCCACTGACTTTTCAGTTTTCTCTCCCTGGCTTTCCTCATCCTAGATTCTGCCATCATTTCCCCATGTCTAAGAACCTCTTGTAAACAACACAACCAACTAGTACTCATGAGCACAAAAAGACAGCGAAACTTGCAGATATTCTCCTTTTCCAAAACTTTATTCCGTAAGCTCTTTTGTAAGGACCAGTATCCAAACTTCCTCAGACAAAGTTACACAAGCAGTCAATGACATATACTTATACAATTTATAAATAAAACAATAAAGCAATTATATAAAAAAAACAATTGAATAATTAAATAAACAACTCAATTCCTTACCTCCTATGGAAAATTATTTACTTTGTATTTCCATATATAATTCATGATTTAATTACTAAATACCTAGACACTAAATTAGTGACTTGAATTAATATAAAATACAAATGTATTAAGTAAAAAAAAAAATATATATATATATATATATATATATATATATATATATATATATATATATATATATATATATAAACTTTTGTGGTATAATTAAATAAATGAAATACCTGGGGCTATGTTTTTTGTGTTAACCCCCCCCCCACACACACACACACACATACACACTCTACCTATCTAGCTGTTTAAGTTTCAAAATGCATTTGATGGAAGCATGTTCATTAAGGCAAGGGTGTGTGTGCAAAAGTTCTAATTTACCACAACAATTCATTTTCTTCTAACCTTAATGGCCATGGCCCTCCTCTTTTGTTATATAGTTCCTGGTGCCCAATGGCAAACAAAAATTTGTGAGTGGGATGTTGCAATGTGTGCCTAGCCAAAGCATTTGTGGTGGTACCTTTACTTATATGATACGTATGCTCGTATATGCGTGTTGTTGCCCTTTTGTCCCTGGGGGGGGTATATTTGTATATTGTGGAGCAGGTGCAGGATTATTGGTAATATCATCATTATCTTGCTGCATTAACTCTCCCAAGCAATGTACAAGTCTCCCCTCCAGAGAGTATCCATTCCCCTTTCTACAACTTCCTCTAGCTTTTTCTTGATTGTCTCTTGCCACCATGTTCCCCTTATAGTATGTGAGAAACATGGCCTCTTTTTTCTCACCTCTTCCCCCTTTTTCCTTCCCTTTTTCTAATTTAATTACCACTATCTTTTTGTTGTTGCACCAGAGACCTGCCACTTCCTTAAACTTCTTGAATGTCTCTGTTACAGTTCCCATTGTTGCAGCCACATCCTCTGTAATTTACATGCAGAAACCTGCATAACACACAAACTGAGATATTATCTCCTCCTTTTCTTGAGGCATTAGTAAGTTGTATGCTTTCGACTGCCAGCTCCTTGAGCACAAGAGTGAATATGCCTGGAGATAGTAGGCACCCTTGCCTAGTTCCCTTCTCTGTCCTTGTTTCCTTAGATACTCCTCCATTTGTGAGTATGTCAGTTTCTGGGACTTGGTAAATGGCCTGTATCCAGTATGAACTTTTCCCCTCTCTGCCTTTGCTGCAGTGCCCTCCGTAGGAATTCCCACCTCACCATAACAAAGGCCTTTTGCAGTCAAAGAGCATAATCCCACCTTTCCCTTCCTGTTTCTTTTCTTCCCTGTGCATAAATTCCAACAGACCCAATCAGAGTTTTTGCCTCCTTTCCCATCACAAAGATATTTTGCCATGATTGTATAATTTTTGGCAATACATCATCTAGTTGTCCTACCAACACCGTTACCAAAATATTGATATCTACATTAATCAAAGAGATACACCTGTGATTTTCAACTTCCTCCATTTCTCCTTTCATTTTAGGTATCATCGCTATACTAGCCCTCACTACACTTTTTCATATTTTGCCTAAGTCCTCTATTTGCTTGTATTCCTCCTCTAGGATCTTTCATATTTCTGCCTCTCCCTATTTGCACAACTTTGTTCATCCTCCTGTATATATCCCTCTACATTCATTCCCCAGTTCCATTCTGAGACTTCTGTCCCTTCCTGTTTGTAAATCTCCCTGTAGTGTTCCTTGATTTTTTTTAAAACACTGTTATTTTGTTTTCATTATAAACATACACAAATGTACATATAACAAATACAATGAAACAATAACAAAACTATTTACAATATTTGCATTCATCCATGATAAACAATCATTTTATCCATGAGAAGTTATCAGTATTTGTTCAAAAGGTTTTCCAGTTTTTGCCATGCTATTTTTTTATGAGTAATGTTATGAGTTCTATAACAAATAGTTTGCAGTTCTTTTTTACAAACCAATTTTGCTAAATTAATAAAATCTTCAAACATCAAATCTTGTTTACTTTTCCAGTTCAAAGTAATAACTTTTTCTGGCAATTGCAAGAATTGACAAGAGTAACTGGATCTGAGATTTAGGTATTACATTAAGTATAGGAACATTGAATATGATTAGTGAGTTAGAAATATATGTATTTCTGGAGTTAGAAATATGACAATTATCAGACCATAAGGCATTTATAAAATATCTGAAGCCTTTCCAGTATTGAACAACATTTCTACATCCATTGAACATGTGGACCCAGTTGGCCTCTAGTAATTCATCAAATTTCCAACCTTTACTTTCACTGTTTTTGAGTATAAGATTTATTTTATGTGGAGTATAGAAACTCCTATTCATAAATTTCCATGTATACAATCTCCAACATAATGAAGAAGAGGTTATACGTAGAATTAAATAACAATTCTTTGTATTCATCAGATATTTGTTCTCCATTAATCTTTACATAGTAATTCCAAAAATCTGAGTCAAACGTTATAGTATCTTCTCTTAGTATGTTATAGATAGGTGAGATAATTAATTTTTGATTATCTGTCTTTTCAAGACAACTAATAAAAAGCTGAATCAAACTAGGCATAGATTCAGTCTCTAGGTTAATTGATACTCTCATTTTGTTTTCTATAAACTGTCGTAATGTGTGTATAAACAACCAACTGTCTTGACTATTATCAAAACTACATAAAAGAGAGTTTAGTGGTTTAATTCTATTATTTTCAATAAACTGATGCCAGAATATCAAGTTATTTTCCTTTAATTTTTGCATCGCATTGATGTTGACAGAATCTAGGCAATCAGGGGAGTATGCTACAGGGAATATAAATTGTTTAAAGTTGTAATTACAATAATTACAATCAATTATATGTTTAAAGTTATTAAATATTTGATTAATGCCATAAGAAAAATGATCAAACTTCTTATTAAATAAACAAAAATTCACGTAAAAGCCAATTAACTCTTCCTCTTCCATACTGCTCCTTAAATTGATTTTCTGTAGTTCTGACATCAGTTATATGAATCTCATGTATTATTTTCCAGGCAGATATATTGGTAGGTGTAATCCAGTGTAATATTACATTAATTATAACTGATTTGGAATAAAGATCTAAGCTAGGGAATGATATCCCATTACTGTTCCAAGCTCTAATGTGCCATTTATATACAATCCTAGGTTTTAGGGGGAACCATAAAAATGTAAGTAGTATGGAATCTAATGTTTTAAATAAGTTTTTGGGAGGGGGTACTATCAATGACTGCATATAAAACAAAATTTTAGGTAAACTTATTTTAATTAAAGAGAGCATATCCTCCATTGTGAAGAACATTTTACTCCATATTTTGATTAGTTCACTAATGGTGGTTATTAAATTATTGTAGTTTAGTTTAACAGACTCTTTCCATGTACTCTTTATACTGACACCCAAATATTCTAATACATTATTCTCCCAATTAAACAGGCTATTCTCTCTTAGGTTTTTGTTGATCTTTTTGTTAATTAGTAATGTTTTGGATTTACTGTGATTAAATTTAAGCCCTGAAATTCTTTCAAACTTGCTTAAGGTATTTATAACATAATGCAAATAACTATCAATATCACCCAATGTAAACAACATATCATCAGCAAATAATTGTATCTTAGGACAATGGTCCTTATTAATTTGAAAGACTTTTATATTTTGTTGGTTTCTGATATAGGTAGCAAAAGGTTCCATTGAAAGAGCAAACAATAATGGTGACAAAGGACAACCTTGTCTAGTTCCCTTGAGTATTTCTATTGGTGAGGATAAATATGATCCAAATTTCACATAAGCTTGTGCCTCACTATAAATTTTCATTAATAAGTTGACAAAATCTGAGGAGAATTCAAAACCAATCAAAATTCTTTGCAGATAAGACCAACTAATAAAATCAAAAGTCTTTTCTATGTCTAGGCTGATAATAGTTGTTTTTTTTTTCATATTTGCATGCTATGTCTGTTAATGATAGTAATTTAATAATGCTATCTTGCACTTTTCTATGAAGAATGAACCCTGTCTGATCATTGTGTATTAGATTAGGTAATGTTTTCTTTATCCTATTAGCCAATATTGTCATGCAAACTTAACAATCAGTGTTTGGTAATGCAATTGGCCTATATGAATCACAAGATTTGGGGTTCTTACCTTGTTTTAGTATGGGGAGATAATTGAGTATTTCCATGATGGGGGTGCTATACATTTTTGCTTAACCATAGTAAAGGCACTCATAATTTTCTTTATTATATATTCAGGAAAAATCTTACATAGTTTAGGAATTATTCCATCCAGTCCTGGAGATTTATTATCTTTTAATTTTTTTATTTGCTCTTTCACTTCTGTTAGTGCTATTTGTTTAATATTTTATTTTGTTGCATTGACACCTTAGTAGCTATATTTTCTTGAATAAAAGTATTTATTACATTATCTGTTTACAAAAGTGGTGTGTTATTATTTATATCTTTATAGTAGTTTTTTGAGCACTTCTAATATTCCCATTAAGTTAGATGTACTCAACTGAACCATCACTTTTATATTTAATCTCATTAATAAGATTTTGATTATTTATTTTTTGGATATTACCACTATTTTATGTAGATACGTAAAAGCCAATTAACTCTTCCTCTTCCATACTGTTCCTTAAATTGATTTTCTGTAGTTCTGACATCAGTTATATGAATCTCATGTATTATTTTCCAGGCAGATATATTGGTAGGTGTAATCCAGTGTAATATTACATTAATTATAACTGATTTGGAATAAAGATCTAAGCTAGGGAATGATATCCCATTACTGTTCCAAGCTCTAATGTGCCATTTATATGCAATCCTAGGTTTTAGGGGAAACCATAAAAATGTAAGTAGTATGGAATCTAATGTTTTAAATAAGTTTTTGAGAGGGGGTACTATCAATGACTGCATATAAAACAAAATTTTAGGTAAAATTATTTTAATTAAAGACAGCATATCCTCCATTGTGAAGAACATTTTACTCCATATTTTGATTAGTTCACTAATGTTGGTTATTAAATTATTGTAGTTTAGTTTAACAGACTCTTTCCATGTACTCTTTATACTGACACCCAAATATTCTAATACATTATTCTCCCAATTAAACAGGCTATTCTCTCTTAGGTTTTTGTTGATCTTTTTGTTAATTAGTAATGTTTTGGATTTACTGTGATTAAATTTAAGCCCTGAAATTCTTTCAAACTTGCTTAAGGTATTTATAACATAATGCAAATAACTATCAATATCACCCAATGTAAACAACATATCATCAGCAAATAATTGTATCTTAGGACAATGGTCCTTATTAATTTGAAAGACTTTTATATTTTGTTGGTTTCTGATATAGGTAGCAAAAGGTTCCATTGAAAGAGCAAACAATAATGGTGACAAAGGACAACCTTGTCTAGTTCCCTTGAGTATTTCTATTGGTGAGGATAAATATGATCCAAATTTCACATAAGCTTGTGCCTCACTATAAATTTTCATTAATAAGTTGACAAAATCTGAGGAGAATTCAAAACCAATCAAAATTCTTTGCAGATAAGACCAACTAATAAAATCAAAAGTCTTTTCTATGTCTAGGCTGATAATAGTTGGTTTTTTTTCATATTTGCATGCTATGTCTGTTAATGATAGTAATTTAATAATGCTATCTTGCACTTTTCTATGAAGAATGAACCCTGTCTGATCATTGTGTATTAGATTAGGTAATGTTTTCTTTATCCTATTAGCCAATATTGTCATGCAAACTTAACAATCAGTGTTTGGTAATGCAATTGGCCTATATGAATCACAAGATTTGGGGTTCTTACCTTGTTTTAGTATGGGGAGATAATTGAGTATTTCCATGATGGGGGTGCTATACATTTTTGCTTAACCATAGTAAAGGCACTCATAATTTTCTTTATTATATATTCAGGAAAAATCTTACATAGTTTAGGAATTATTCCATCCAGTCCTGGAGATTTATTATCTTTTAATTTTTTTATTTGCTCTTTCACTTCTGTTAGTGCTATTTGTTTAATATTTTATTTTGTTGCATGACACCTTAGTAGCTATATTTTCTTGAATAAAAGTATTTATTACATTATCTGTTTACAAAAGTGGTGTGTTATTATTTATATCTTTATAGTAGCTTTTTGAGCACTTCTAATATTCCCATTAAGTTAGATATACTCAACTGAACCATCACTTTTATATTTAATCTCATTAATAAGATTTTGATTATTTATTTTTTGGATATTACCACTATTTTATGTAGATATTTGAGATTTACAGCATAAGATTGTAATCTCAATTTTTCCAGGTTTATGGCTACCTTATGATTCAGAACTTCTAAGTATTTTTGATTAAATTTAGTAATTTCATTATGTGCTACTTTGTTATTTGGTTTTGCATGAATTTTTATCTTGTCTATGTTTTTTTTTGTATTATTTATTATTATTTATTTATTGCATGTGTTTACCGGGAAAGTCTACTGGGCCAAGGTGAGCCCATTTTCAGTGGAAGCCCAGGGAGAAAAGCTCCACATAAAATTCACATTACAGAAATACAAATATCAAAATACAAATATCAGAAATGTAGCACTATTTACAGTTTTTTAAAATTCCATTGCAGTTTTATGGTAGTCCATCAATGATATTAACATGTACTTTTGGTCATATAGATGCCATAGACATTACTGGTTGGGAGGCAGAAAAAAAACAGTAACATTGTATACAATTATTTACATACATTTAAATCTGTGTAGGCGGTGTAGTAACAGTCGTAGGCATGGCTGCAGACCTGCTAAGAGTGCATACCCATAGTCCGAGAGAGTGGGAGTAGTGAGAAGAGAAGAAGAGTTATTTTTGGCATGGGCAAAACCAGCAGGTAGAGAGGTGTTGTCTAAGGGACTTTTTAAAGAGAGCAAGGTATGAGATAGAGGTTATTGAGGTTGGGAGGTTATTCCAAAGTTTGGAGGTAGTGAAGGAGTAAAGCATTTGTCCAGCTGGAAGTTGAGGTTTATTGACTTTAAGTAGAATTTTGTTTTCAGATCTAAGGTGTCTGCTTGGTACAGAGTTAATATAAGGAAAGAGCTAGACAAGCTGTTAGTTTATATATTATTTTATGTGCAGTAATTAAGTGGAGGTAGTTGAGATAGAGTGGACGTTCAAGCCAGTTTAGTTGTTGCAGTGAGGAACAGTAATGTGATGAGGATCTAGCATTTGTTGCAAATCTAGCAATTTTATTGTAGCATATATCAAGTTTGTTTTTTAGAAGAGTGTATATTAGTGTGGCTGGGGGCACTATATAGGGGAGATGGAAATAGAAAGGCAGAGGCTAATGTTCTTTTGGTTTTCTTATTTAGGTAATGGCTATGTCTGTAGAGGGTACTTAGTTTCTGGTGTGTCTTTTTGATGTTATTGAGTATGTGAGGTTCAAAAGTTAGGGTTTCATCAATAGTGACTCCTAACAGTTTAGTACTGGGTACAACTGCTATGGAGGTATTATTTTGGGAGAGAAATAGAGAATTCAGCCCTGTTCCGGGAGGTTGTTTTTTTTGGGAGTGAATAGAATCAGCTTGGTCTTGTATGGGTTGAGAGCGAGGTGATTATTTGACATCCATTTTTCAGTGGATATGAAGGCATTTTGGGTTAGTAGTTGAAGCTCAGAAGGGGTTTTTGCAGTGCAGATTTTTGTTGAGTCATCTGCATATTGTATTACATCAGCCTGTATTAGTGACTCATGGAAATTGTTGATGAATAAGTTGAATAGTAGGTGGCCCAATACTGAGCCTTGGGGGACACCTGTGGAGATTTTTAAGAAGGTGGAAGAGGATTGCTGCCATTTGATTGATTAGTATCTATCAGAAAGGTAGCTAGAGAACCAGTTTAGGGTTGGGGGTGAGACACCTAGGTTATTAAGTTTAGAGAGTAAAATGGGGTGAGAAATTGTATCAAATGCCTTTGAAAGGTCGAGGAATAGTGAAGAGACGACCAGACCTGAATCGCGTGCTCAATTTACTGTATCCATAAAAGCAATGAGGGCTGTATTTGTGCTATGGCTTGGTCTAAAGCCATGTTGGGTAGGGGTGAGTAGTTAGGTGTTGATTAAGAGGTTGATTAGTTGGGTGTGGACACATTTTTCAAGTATTTTAAAGATGGGGGAGAGAATGGCTATTGGCCAGAAGTTTGAGATGTCGGAATTTTTGCCACCTTTGTGCAGGGGCAGAATGTAAGCTTTTTTCCAGATATTGGGTATGTAAGACTCTTGGATTGATCCATTGATTAGTATACTTATGGGGGTACACTATGGAATCCGCGGTTATTTTTAGGAATTCTGCAGGTAGGTTGTCAGGAGCACAGGAGCAGGGTTTGTGTTTATGAAGCATCTTCTTTATGGTGCTTGTGGATATGGGACTGAAAGAAAAAGATGGTTTTGCAGATGGTTTAGAATAAGTAGTATATTGGTCTGGTGAGTTTAGGTTTGAAGAGGGGAAAGCAGTGGTCAGCTTCGCAATGGTGTCAATAAAATATGTGTTGAAGCAAGAGGCTATATCTGAGGGGGTTTTATCAGGGTATGGGCAGGGATTAGAGTTAGACCCTGGGTGAATAAGGGAATTTATTGTTCCCCAGAATTTCTGAGGGTTTAGTCTATGCTGGTTTTGTAGCTTGTGGTAATAGTCTTTTTTATCTTTAATAACCTGTCTTTTGGCTTGATTATGTAGTTGTTTGTATTGTACCAGATCAGCTGGGTTTTTGTGTTTTTGCCATGTTCTCCAAGCTTTATCTCTAGATGACTTGATTTGCTTTGTGAGTTTTATGAGCCAAGTTGCATGGTTAGTCTTGACTCTCTTTATTCTGGGTGGTGCTACCTCATCTAGGATTTTGAGAAATGTTGAATTGAATAATTCAACTGCTTCACGTAGGGGAATGTTATGTAATGGACTCCAGTTAGTATGATATAAGATTTCATTTAGAGGTTCAGTTCTGGAGAGAAATTAGACAGGTCTCTTACTAGATTTAAGTGATGATTATGGGTCGTTGTAGTAGTTTTCTGGATGGCAAAGGCTGGTAGGTGGTCACTGATAGTATTTGGTAAAGTTCCAAAAGTGGAGATTTTATTTGGGTCAGACACAAGGATCCAGTCTAAAGTTGAGCCTTGTTTCATTTGATTGTTGGGCCTAGTTATATCAGAAATTAGTTGTGTATAGTTGTATAGGTTGATATTTGTTTGGAGGTTTTGATTGGTGATATTTGACCAATTTATATTTACATCCCCTAGTATGATAGTTTTATTTTGAATATGTTTGGATGACCAAGCTAGAATCTCTTCTAGAATGGGAATTTTATTGCCTAGGGGAATGTATAAAACTATGATGCATACGGTTTTGTGGTTATTTAGTTTTAATATTGTAACTAAGAGTTCAGCAGGGGAGAAATGTGGAATGGGTTTTGAGTAGGAAACTATGCTACTTGGGTATATTAAGGCAATGCATCCGCCCTTTTTGTGTGGTCTGTCGTTTCTAAGCCATGAATAGTTGGGGGGTAGGAATTCTATATTATTTATGCATGACTTCAGCCAAGTCTCTGTCATAGTTGTGAAATCAGGTTTGCCATGCATGGAAATGGGGAATTTTGTTTCTAATGCTTTGTATATTGATGGTAGTAAAGTTTAGGGATTTTGTGAGATTTGGTTGGTTTTGCATTTTGGAAAGAGGCCCTGGGTTTGTGTGTATATCCCCACATGTTATTAAGTTAGAAAGGGTGTTTTAAGTGGAGTGGTGTGGCTGTATTTTGGTTTTCTGGCAGTAATAATGTTTGGGATAGTTATGGTAGACTTTATGTTGTTGGAAGATTTTTACTTTGGCTAGTAGAAATGTGTCTGTAGAAAGTATAGTTGAGCCTATTGAGGAATAACTAGGAAGAGTTTATGTGTAGGTAGAAGATGAGTGTGTAAGTTTAAAAGGTATGTGATTTGTGTCATGCAATGTTAGATGGAAAAGTTCTTTGTCCCACTCTCTCCTTTTTTTAAGGTACCAAGATTTTATTCTACCATATATATATATATATATATATATATATATATATATATATATATATATATATATATATATATATATATATATATATACACTTTAAAGGTGTCCCATAGTACAGTATCAGTCACTTCACCATTATCATTTGTTTCCATAAACATGTCTGTTTCTTTCATTAGCCATTCCCTAAAGTCATTTAACTTAGTGATGTAGGCAGGAATTCTTTGTATAAATCTTAAATCATCTATATTTGTAGTTAATGTAAATTTTATAGCATTAGGATCCGAAAATGGACAAGTCATTATAGATATGTCACTTATTTTACACTATATATTATTTGATATAAAGACCTTATCAATGTTTGTTTGCATACCAAACTGATATGAATAATGAGTATAGAATAAGGAATAATGCTCTCTTAGACCATGTATATCTTTAAGGTTCATCTGGTTTGTAAAGTCATTTAACTTCTTTGCTTGAGATGTTAGTGTTATTTTACCATTTTTAGAAGTATCATTGTCTGATAATAGGCAGTTAAAATCACTTGTTGCTATGATTTCCCCTTTTGCATTTAAAGTAATCAGGTCCAGATATTTGTCAACATATTTAGTACTAAATCCTGGTATCCAGTATTTATTAATCAAAGTATAATACTTCCTATTGATTTCCAAAATAACCATGCTTAGCATCCCATCTTTATCTGAAACTGTATCTATAATTCTTGGCATAGTATAAGTATTTTTCCATAGAATAAGAATGTCCCTTCTCTTAGTCTTAAAACATAAATGAGCCAGAATGGTATAGCTATTGAATGAGTATGTTTGAAGATCTTTTTTAATAGATGGTTTTCATGCAAAAAGATGATCTGGGCTTTAAGTATTTTGATATATTTAAGCAAACCAGCTCTTTTGATATTATTGTTCAAACTATTAATATTTAATGATAAACATTTATAAGCCATTGACTATAATGTGTATGTTATTACTAAATGAAAGACCTTTCTTCCATTTTGACTTGAAATCTATTGAAAACTTACTTACCATGGATGCATAACGTGTATTAAGCACTACTTTCAAAAACCCCAAACTATTTACAAACACATACATGAAACATAAAGTTTTCAGTTTAGTTAAAAACTTAACTAAATCATCCATCCACCACCTGTCCAATACCAAACGACACAAATTATCCGTCTCTTTTTAGAATGTAGTATAAAAATAAAAAAGAAAGGCATTATGAAAGCAACTAAAAAAATCTGAATCCATGAAATATACATTAGAATGAGAGTGTCCAATATATATGAAGTTATATGACTATGTCACATACGATAATAGCACCTCTAATGCGTAGATATGCCAGAAATACATAACAGATCAAAGTATGTATAAACATTAGAAGCTGAAGGATAAGAAGATTGTCACTATTTCCAAGACTTTTCCAGAAACATCAGAGAATTTATCCATTTTGTCAATCATCTATCTAACATTTTTCATATAGGAATCTGTTGAAGATATATATATATATATATATATATATATATATATATATATATATATATATATATGGTTTCCTATGAAACCATCGAATTTACACTACATCGAGAATGACTACATCGAGACTAGACCATCGAAAGTACATAACAGCGAAAACAGAAATCGTCGACATTTAAAACATCGACTACACGGAAAGGGCAGAACATACAGGAGAAAAGTTATAAATACAGTTGTACTACACTACATAGCATACACACTAGCCCTGACCCAAACCCTAACCCTAAGGTCCGACACTATCGCACACTTCACCTACCTGCACCCTAACCCTAACTCACTTACCCACCCCTAGCCCAAGCGCCGACACTAATGCACACTTCACCTACCTGCACCCTAACCCTAACTCACTTACCCACCCCTAGCCCAAGCTCCGACACTAATGCACACTTCACCTACCTGCACCCTAACCCTAACTCACTTACCCACCCCTAGCCCAAGCTCCGACACTAACGCACTTCACCTACCTGCACCCTAACCCAACTCACTTACCTGACCACTCCTACCTCCACTGTCGCACACTTACCGGTCGCGATCACACATTACCCTTGTCGGTCTTTCCGCTGTCGGCGAATCACCCTGTCGGTATAATGCATTGTCGGTTATCTGGCCGGTGATTTCTGCGTCAGGGAATCGGCAGTTCGGTCTTTAGAAGGGGACCCGTTAAACATACACAAGTGCTGTGGCATTTCATTTTCGACGCTTTGGAAGTCGACATAATTCGATGGTTTGCAATTTCAATATAGAAGTCCCGATCTTCTCATTTTCGATGTAGTGTAAATTCGATGGTTTCATAGGAAACCATATATATATATATATATAAACACTTATTACAACATAACTGTTATATTTTGCAATTATACACATATTACTCATATGTAAAACCACAACAGGCACCCAAAGAGGCAGAAGGTAGTAAAAAACACAAGCCTGTAGGTGTAAGCAGCAGCAGGTTTAATCACATAAATGCCACACAATACAAAGTGTTTTCGCCCACCTGACTTCTTCAGATGTAAAATGTGTTAGAGTGTGCTCAACAATATACTAAGGTTGAAAATAACTTTGCTACAAATATGCAACATAAATAAGGAATAAGATAAAGCTTGCTTAAATGCAGAAATAGAGTTTAGTAATACGTGAATGGCATCCATACTAAATGATTGTGGCTTAACAAAATAAGGAACTTGCTTATGAGTGTATTATACACACATCAAGAAAACGGACTTCTTACAGACATGACAAGAATGTAATCTGCTTTCACTGGACAACAGGACATGTTTTTCTAAGAAAGTTTAAAAATATGCTTTTCTAAGAAAGTTAATCCACAAGGCATTTCCTTGAAGACAGTTTACTTATCAGCATTTGCACAAGAACAGATGTGTCAGCATTTGCATCATCAAGGCAGTATCTTTCCAAAACCAAGAGGGTGTGTGTTTAACTAAAAAATATATAAAGTCCGTATTAAATCCAGTTATGTTAGGGGTATGGTAGGGACACATTTGTTGTCCTGAGGTAAATGTTATATCTCTCACATCATCTGTACTATATGAGAAGTAAAGTGGAACAGTACTTTAAGCTGCAACGTTACTCCGTTTGGTTTATTATAAAAAGTTATTTGTTATTGCTCTAAAGTTGATGCTGCAAAGTATATTCTCTCATCAGTGTATATTCTGCAAGTTTCTGTATGCAACAGACTGTGAATGCAACTATAACCAGACTTTGATTCCAGCCAGCTGAAGACTTCAAATCCCACAGCAAGCAGCAAGTAAGAAGCGCCATATAATTTTTCAATGGCAAGCTAGTCTGCATTTGAACCTATAATCTGCATTCAAACACAGGGGGAGTGATGGTAAGCCCTGCAGAGGGTTACTTCAGTTAAATTGCAGTAACTAACATTTGTACGTATGTGTAAATCCTAAACAGAAGTATTCCAGTTTATGCAGCTTGCAGTAGTAAAGTTTTTTTTAGACGTCTACATCCGGAGTGAGACTGAAGTTCCAGTCACAGTGCCATAACTTCACTAAGAAAAGGTGGATATCCACTAGCACAGCAGTCCACTGCCTGTTGTGCTTTCCCAGCTTCTCGAGTGACTTTGAAAAATTTCCAGCCATCTGCAACAACAGCCTGATCACCTGTTTTCTTGCTCACTGGTAAGACTTTTTTCTGAGTCACAGTTTTTTTTACTATGGATGCTATCAGGCAGAATTCTAGCAAATGTAAGCCAAGTTTTACTCTTAATGTAGCAGAACAACCAGATAAAATATTGAGTAAATTACAATGTTGGTATACACAACACATTAGTAAGTGTAAAACCTTGTTAGGGCAAGTTGACATACAGGCATTATGTAAGTGGATTATAACATCTGATTGGTATTTGCAACACAAAAATGAAGTATATCATAGTAAATGTTTATTGTGTGATTCAAGAGAAACTGCATTTTGTATCATATGCCATAAAATGTCTTGCATGATATTGCTAAAAAAATAGACTGTGCAGACAGATCTGTTCATGATAAAGAATTAATTAAGGGTACACAGTTTTCATTATATCCAGATGTAAAGCAGTTATATCCTGTCAGTACATTAATTTCTAAATTACAACAGCAGTCAAATCTGTTATTGACAGAGTCCCCTGTAGATCTTGTAACTCCCTTTAAAAATTATGTGCAATCATGGAATGATGCCACGGCTACACATACAGATGAGGACAGAAACAAAGCTTATGATACATTGACAGAAGAATTTAATAAGTTTTTAAAAGAGAAACAAAGTGAGTTTAAAATTTTCAGAAATGACATCCAAGATCTCTGTCAAAAGTGCATAGGAGCACTGCAGTCAACAGAGGAATCCAATAACAGGTATCACACATCCCTTAAACACTTACAGATAGAAATGACAAACCTTAAACAGCGTCTGAAGGAAAAGGAAGCAGAATTAGATGAAGTAACAGAGACTAACCTCCAAAATACTATTTTGATATCCCATCTTAAGGAAGAGTTAAAAAACACAAAACCAGTCCAAATTATAGAACAGGGACAGGGAACCACTACAGATTTATATACACAGTCTAGATTATTACAGAGTTTACCACAGTGGAATGATAAAAAAGGCATATTTTATAACATGCTTACATTTGAAGAATGGGTGGCGTATACAGCAGGATCTGATATATGGACAGATGCATTACTTAGATGTTTCTGGATTTTCATTCCCAAATGTTTTAAAACTTTCATTCAATTAAAACAAGATGATTATCAATTAAACACTAAAGTAGGATGTATGACAGCCATTTTAATGGCATTTACACAAGGGCAGCCTCTCACAGCCAAATTATTAGATAATTTTAAAATTACCATCACAGATAAATTAATGGAACAAAGTGATCATTTTAGACTTGCATTTCAAATCATATAAAAAAAAACAGACAGAGATATGGGAAAAAGAGACATACAAAAATAGTTAATACATTGCTTCTTAGAGCAAGTCAAAGGGGTTCCAGGGGATATTAAATATATCTACGAAGAAAATTCTGATACCCTCACTGATTTGGTACAAAAACTAATGAGGGGACGGACTATGGCCGATGATGGGACATTATACTCACACCATATCTTTGCATTTGAAGATAACAGTGAGCCATTTGAAGTAATTGGTGAGGTAAAAAACAGGGAAAAGCAAAGGTGGTGTGTCCAACCACCAGCAGAAAGAGCTGCTTCAGCACCACCAGCTCCTGCCTCTATGCTTGTAATACCAGGATCAAGCACAGGTAATGAGAAAAAGGCACCGACATGCTTCTTTTGTAAAAAGATAGGACACGTTAAGCAAAATTGTGATCATTACAAAGCCTGGCACAAAAAGAAGGAAGAACAGGGGGTGTTTCTGCTACTATCAGACTGCCATCTTAGCCACACTCTTCCCCTTGAATTTTTTCTTGATCAACTCATCTTCTAAATATTCTCCATCTTCTTCCCTTATCTTCTGTGTCCCTCTTTCTTCCTGTGTCTTATATTTCTTGGCTAGTTGTTTCCCTTGTACCTCCCTCATTAGCCACTAATAGTCCCTCCAGTAACATTGCTGAATTTCTTGTTCCATAATAATTTTACTCTCCAATTCCATTCTTATTGATTTTTTTTCTCTGAGCTGTACACTTCCATTCTACTTTAATTTCTTCCAACTTCATTCTGTACCACATCTATCTCTTTCTTTCTCCCCAGCTCCTCAATTGCCATTCCTTATTTGCTTCAGTTATTGTCATGTTTTCCCCAAAAGTGACCTTGATCCCATCCTACCAGTGTTCTTCCAGTTTGTCCCCATCTTTCATATTGTCCTATATTGCCAACTTTATTAGTCCTTGCAGAGTTTTTGTCCTGTGTCTCTTTCCCTTTATAGCTAGCCCGCCACTACTGCTTTCTCATTACATACATACATACAAATATTTCAAGTATGGGCATTAATGCCCTTCTAGCTTGCCAATATATCAAAACACTTGCTCCCATAACAAGTGTCCAGGCTGATAATAACTAAGAGATGAGCGATGCACCACATCATAAAACGTATCTCAACGATTTATTCAGAGCTGTATCTCAACAAGACAAAAAACAACAAACAATGGATTAGCACTTTCAGCTATCAAAGCCTTCTTCAGATCCACATTCAAAAGCCACATCTCAATCTAATATAAAGCATATAGCAGCCAATGACAAAAATTATGTAATATATACTACCACTTTTTATGGTGCTGTTCAGACTTTTTATAGCTCCTAGGGTTCGTCGTTTATGACATCTTCAACAATAGTGTTTGCTTATACTATTAATTTATATTTTTTCTGCTTCTGTTGTTTAATAATTTTTATGTAGGTAGTATATATTACATAATTTATAGATATATTATATTTTATATTTTATTAGCACTTTGTTATTAAGGACTTTGCATACATATTTTTAAATGCTAAAATGTTTTAATTATTTATATTTTAGTAAGAAATGTTTTGTTAAATTTCTTTATAGAATTGCGCTTTTTGATGAGTGAACTTGGAATAATTTGGTTTTTATTCTTATGAAAGTGATAGGGAATACTTTTTTGATATAAGTTCCCTATATTTTGTCTAATGTCTAACGCAAACCAATGATTTCTAAGCAAGCAAAGTCTGATTTATATTTCTGCTTTCATTTGCTAGCCCAGACCAATGATGTTTGAGAAAGTGAAGTTTAATTTACATTTTCCATCCTAACTTGTTAGTTAAAGCTAGGTTTTGTCTAATGTTTAAAGTAAACCAATGATTTTTAAGCAAGTAAAGTCTGATTTACATTTCTGCTTTCATTTGCTAGCGGAGACCAATGATGTTTGAGAAAGTGAAGTCTAATTTACATTTTCCATCTTAACTTGCTAGTCAAAGCTAATTAGAATAACGAAACACACTGGATGATGAAGTGCTTGTATAAGCACTTGTATTGGTTAGAGCAAAGCAGCTTGTTTACATTTTTTTGTCATTGGCTGCTATATGCTTTATATTAGATTGAGATGTGGCTTTTGAATGTGGATCTGAAGAAGGCTTTGATAGCTGAAAGCGCTAATCCGTTGTTTGTTGTTTTTTGTCTTGTTGAGATACAGCTCTGAATAAATCATTGAGATACGTTTTATGGTGTGGTGTATCACTCATCTCTTTGTTATTGTTGTGATTTTGCTGAGCAAGCTTAAACGGAACATTCTTCTGCCTTTTTGTACAAGTGTCCAGGCTGTTCTTAAAAATATCTAAACTAATACTTGCTTTAATGTAATTTGGTAGCCTGTTCCATGCATCAGCTATTCTGTCAGAGAACCAGTTAGTACACTTCTCATTCCTAAAGAATCTTCTACATAGGTTGTCTGATGATTCTCCGGTACTTTTTGATAACCCCAAACATTCCCAGAGGTAGTTGTCTCTAAATGTCCTATATACCTGAATAAGATCTCCTCTTAGATATCTGTAAGAGACACTGTAAAAGTTCAGATATTTTAGTATTTCATAATAACTTAAATTTTCACATCCATGGATGCTCTTGGTATAGCTCTGCTGTACTCTTTCCAGTTTACTCATGCTTGTTTTCTTATAGGATTTCCATTTTGTTATTACATACTCAAGATTGGGTCTAATGTAACTAACAAACAATGACTTAATCATTTTTGACTTCCTAGACTTTATAAATCTTTTTATACAACCTATAGTTCTGTAAATATCATTAACCCATTGGCTGATATGATTAGAAAATCTCATAGCTGAATCTACCCATATACCCAGGTCCTTAAATGAGTCTACAGTTTCAATCACTGTGTGCTGTATTACATACTCACCTTTCAGTTTATGTCTCCCACATCTCATATGCTTAGTTTTTTATATATTTATCAGCATATTATTCTCCTGTGCCCAAATGGTCAATTTAGTCAAGTTATTTTGCAGACATGCCTTATCTGCAACACATGTAATCAGTTTACCCAATTTCAAGTCATCTGTATATAGACTGTAGAACACCTCAGATGAAAACGTTAGGTTTGAAAGATATAATCTAAATAGGTAAGGGCCTAGGACAGAGCCCATGTGACACCCTGACCATAACCAAGAATTTCACCTGTCCAGTTGTGGTATGATACTTGCCATGTCCTATTTGTAAGCCATGCAGCTATCCATCTTATCAAGAGTATAGCAATACCTAGTTGTTCTAATTTATCAATCAGTGTTTTGTGTATGACCCTGTCAAATGCTGAAGTTAAATCTATATAAATTACATCACAGCACAATTTTTAATTCATAGCTGTTATTATATTGTCATAGAACATCATGTTACAGGTGGTAATATATCTATTTTCAACATATTCATGCTGATATATGGTTTAAATTCCCAACCTATCCAGTTCTGACAATAACTTATCCAGTATTACCTTCTCCATTATTTTTCCACAACATGAAGGTAGACTTAAGGGTCTATATGACTCTGGGTTTGTCCTACTCCCCTTTCCCTTAAAGAGAGGTTTAATAATCACATGTCTCCAATCTTGAGGAATCTCACTATATTTATATGTCCTAGTGAATAATAGATATAATGGTACCATAAGTTCTTGCTGAAGTGTTCTCAGGTCATTCTTACTAATTCCATCTCCTCCCTGTGCTTTGTTTGGATCCAGTTTGTGCAATTCTTTTTCAATATAATCTAATTTGATTCCAGTATCTGGGGTTATCTGTATGTCACTAGGACAACTTAAAACCCCTTTTGTGCAGCCAAACTGTTCTGCATAATATTTTGTAAATATATCTATAATCTGTTGTGTCAGAATAAATGTTAAAATCTGCACACAGTTTCTCAGTTTGTGTGTCTTTACTCCTTCTACATCTTATGTATCTATAAAAAGTTTTCCTATTATGTTCAATATCTTTATATAAAATTTCCTCAAATTGTTCTTGATCTTGTCTCACACTATGCTTAATCTGTTTGTCCAGCTTGTTTATTTCAGTTTTCAAAGTTGTAGTTCAACTCTCTTCCATTTCTTATATTTTTGTCTTTCACCTTAATCAGATATCTTCTTCTTATGAAAATATACCACCCTGATATTGTAGGCCTAGATCCTGATGTTAAACATTTTTTTGATTTTTTTTGAACTCAAACAATTTCTCTTTCAAAACTTTCCACGTTCCATCTGCAGTCTTTCCACAGAACACCTCACTCCAGTTAGTTTTACATAGTGACTGTTTTGTTTCCATATATTCTCATTGTTTTCTGTTCCTGAATATTCACCTTAAGTATCACTGCTGAATGATCTGATATGTGTCTCCTTTGAATTCAGATCTCTTCCATGATTTCATTTTATGTTTTCTTCCCCAAGAACCTGTCTAACCTATTTGTCTGTACCAAAATGTTTCTTGTGAAGGTGTATGTCTACTTATTTTGGACAACTTCCCTTACATATGTCCTCCACTCTCCTTCTTTCATTCCTTGGGCTAGTTCCTGTCTCATCTTTTTGTTATATTCCCTCCTTCCTTACAACTTGTCATTTTTCTCTTCTGTTGTAACATTATATTCCCCCCTCCTATTATCTCTATTCCATCTCTTCTTGACTTTGCCGAGTGGCAAAAGAAATTTGTAAAATCTGTCTTCATCCCTATTTGTTGAATATAGGTTTCCTTTTGTCCAGTAAGCACTTCCCACCTTTTCCTTCCAGATGATCCATCTACCTATTCCAGTTTTTATCACTTTATATGTTCTTGTCTGAAACCCTATATAAAATATAATTACCTCTTTCCTTCCCCTGCCTTGCTGTCCATTTCTACCTTTGGGCAATCATAACGCAGTACCTTCCCCATCTCTGATTTTCAGTTTTGATTCTTGTACTAAAACAGTGTCCCCTCCCATAATCTTTAACCTTTCTTGCATTTTCCTTATCCTGATAGGATTTGATGAACCCACAATGTTCCGCATAATTATATGTAATTTTCCTTGTTGCTTTTGCCCACCCTTGTCTGCTTTCCCATTTCCTGCCATGTGGCATAGTCCTTTCTCTGGGCCTACCATCTGAGCTGAACATTATGCTTTTTGGCAAGTACCTATGCTCAGACCTCTCTTCCCCAACCCTATCTGGATCCCTGCCTTTTGGGTCTTGTAGGTGTTTGGGGATGCACAGATATGGACCTTTTCAGATTTCTTTTGTTCCCTTACACTGTGCCTCATGCAGTATATTTCATGCCAACCAGTACTGATGTCACAGTCTTCTTATATTGCAACCTTCGTATTCGTTGGTCTCCCCATCCCAGTGTTGCTCACCAGTCTGATGCACCAGCTTCATTTGTGTGATAGTCCAACATTGTTCTTTTCAGATTTACAACTGTTTACAATGCTGCATATACACTACTGTTCCTTTATTTCACATTTATCTCTGAATGGTTTACTTTTTCCTTGTTCTCCCGCATACATTCCTTTTCATGTCCTCTACTCACAGTTGTTGCATCAGCAATTATTACTTATTTTTCTAGCATTTAATCATCAAACTTAAGTTTACTGCAGTTCATTTTACATCAATTAGTGGTTATAAAAATGATATTGCTTACACTGGAGGCACTGAAGGCCTGCACTTTTGAGCCCTGTGACTGTAATACCCTTTGTTGCCCCAGGAAATGATTCAGTTCATCATCCCATTGTTTGTAAAGTTTTGATGTTATGTTTCCTGGAGCATGTTTTGCAAGTTAAAGATCTGTTTCATTTAATATATCCTTCATGCACTGCCCACAGTCACTTGCCATTTAGTGTCCATTTCTTCCACTTATTTATTGCTTTCTTTCTGTGATCACTTTCATTCTTTTTTAAAGTCCTGTCTTGGATGTCTTTGACTGTTCCAGCTGTTTTAAGGGCTTCTATCAAGCTTGTTTAGTCCCACATTTGTCCAGCAGCTTAATACTGAGTCATCCAAGCCATCCAGTGCACCATCCTCCCAAATCCTTTGGGCTGTCCTTAGACTGTCTCTGCTTCTCTCTCTGTTTTTGTGTCTAAGCCAGCCTTGTTCTTTTTTTCCACTTAAAATAGCTCTTTCACTTGTTTCCTTCCCACCATCTTGTCTCTTTCTCCTTCTCGTTGTGGTTGTCTTTGATTTGTTTATTCCCTGCTCATTTCTTTTACTGTCATGCAACAGTCTGTACTACCCAGTCTTATCTTCTTCTTGTATGTGCCTCAACATCTGACACTGCATATTCCATCATCTCTCATATGGCTAATGATGGTCTCCCACTCAATGTCTGGCAGATGATTCAGGTTTTTACCGGCTGAGTTGTTTCTCACATGAAATTCCTTTTGGATTTAACCTACCTGCATCATGAACTCTTGCACTACCCATATTTGTTCTCTGCTCTTTCCCAGTAGTAGGCTGCTCACCTTCAGACCTGTTTTGATAGGTCTGAGGTTGCTTTTGCTTATATGGTTTTCTTGGCAATAATACTTGAGTTGACAGGCTTGCCATATGTTCTTCAGTGGACCATGTTTAATGAAATATCATTACCATGATCTGCTGATCTTGGGTGGCCCTACATGGCAGTGCTCATAGCTTTACTGAGACATACAAGCTCCTTCACAACAAGTTAATGTTCAAGAAGGGGCTAAATATGCCACAGAAGTGAAACGTACCAACACAAAAATACCAGATATGATGAAATCCTTTTTACTTTGAGGGCAAAACTGATATAGATTGCATTTGGCGTTATGACAAATTCAGACATTTACTACTGGTACTTTTGCTGCACAGTTTTTACATATTTATAGTCATACAGTCATGCATATGGTGAAAAATGTCATATCTGCAGGTAGTGTAAATTGGGTTTATTATGCTAAATACATTAACAAAACATGCAGCAATAAGTACAGGGTGCATTGCGCATTCAGAATGCAATGGGCTGCATCAATTGTATGTCCTTATAGGGCAATTTACAGATCTCCCGTGATACCCCCCAACACAGTTTGTACCCGATTGCTCTCATAAGCCGAGTTTAACAAATAATAACTCATTTCTCCATTTATGCAGTATTGTTGGGCTCTAAAAATGTACAAAACATCTATTTACTCAACTCATGGAATTTGGTTGTCTTAGCTGGAGCACATTAACAAAGAGCTGTATAAATTAGTAAATAGTCGTTGTTCATAACCATTTTATTTTACTGATAATAAAATATGCACCCCTGCAAATTTTCAGCATTTTACGTGTCAGTTGTAGCACACACACACTCTGGTCTGATTGTGTCTTCAGTGGGAAACATGCTAATTTGGACAAGCTATATATGGCTCCTTTGACACACGGTAAATCCTCTGCCCATCTCCTTTAATCTGTCATGTATTTTGCCATCCATCTGATTTTATGTGTCAAGGCATGCTTTTTGCTGTCTCTCTCTCTCTCTCTCGCACTTTCCCTCTGGCCACTACCTTTCTTTTATATCCTACTGCAGGATTTATTTTGTTCTAATAGTTATTTTTTTCCACTATTTGCCTCATCTGCCTGTTAATCGTCCCATTCATTCTCTTATAAGTGGGAGTAAGGATCAGCAAGGAGGGGTCATCATGTAGACAGCTATGGGGGGGTTTGCTTCTTTTTACTTATTTATTTGTTTGTTTATTTTGCACTGTGCCCTTGTGCACATCCAGTGACATCCCATGAATGGGACATGCAGTGGGCATCTGCTCTGTACTGCCCCTTACGTCTGTAATGTCTTGATGTCAAGAAAACTGTCCCAATCATCACAAGAGACATCGCACTTTTATTTCCCATGTCTCTACCAGGAAATCAAGCAGTGCATATATGCCCCACCTATCCCCCAGGATGGGCATGATCATCCTCCCTGCCTGTGCTTTAAAGCACATGATCTGTTATTTGGGCTCTGGTGCAACTAACTGCAGTGCACTGGAAGTGTTGGTGGTAGTAATGGGTACCCAATCAATGCAAATCCGTGGCAACATTTGTGTGGATATAGTGAGGTTGGTCTAGAGATTTGTACTCCTCAAGCCACCTCATCACACTTATAGTGAATATTGTACAATATCTTAATATTTGATTAGAAGGAGTGTGTGTGTGCATGTGTGAGTGTGTGCATGTGCGTGTGTGTGTGTGTGTGTGTGTGTGTGTGTGTGTGTGTGTGTGTGTGTGTGTGTGTGTGTGTGTGTGTGTGTGTGTGTGTGTGTGTGTGTGTGTGTGTGTTTAACCAACTTTAGTTTGAGTGACTGTGATGTGTTTGAGTGGTGGTAAATAGTGTTACAAAAATGATATGCTTACATTTGTCAGGGATCACTTTCAAAGTTGTAATGATGATTACTTTTGAGAGGTTTGCCCATCATAAGATGAAACTGGTTTTGTGTTCAGCAGTTAAGTTCACTGATGACATAATTATTTTAGCTGTGTATCAGAAATGCTGTCTTTTGGACACATTACGTGGCACAGTACTACTTCCCAAGCAGCCACTGCCCAAACTAGGCTATCCTGTTTTCTCACTGTTAGGATCACTTGCCTGTATTGCCAGTTATTTCTAATTCATTGACTGAGATCTGGGCTGATGCCCTTGACTTGACATTGGCATATGATGATGACCACAGATGGGACTTAAACATTTGTCTGTCATATATATTTTATATTTTTGACAACAGTGGAATTCAGTCATCTGTTCATCACAAACATTAAACTAGTTGTAACCTTTAAATGTTAAAAAAATAGCAGAAGATGTTTCACTGATACACAGAGAAAGGAAGAATATCCAATGTTACTGTGATAATCTGAATAAATCTCAAATTTTAATGTACACAGAGGTAGTGAATTTCCTTTAAAAGGGCTTTGAAGATGAAAATAGGAGAAATACGTGGTCAGTCAGAATAGTGATGAATTAGATAATAACAGTTGAGGTGACAGGAAAACTAGAGAGGATCATGGTAGACAAGAAGAACCTTCTTTACTGTACCTCTTTTGAAATAATAAAATAAATTGTTATAATGATTGGAGATTATCTGGTGAAATTCTTTATCTTATGTTTTGGCAAAGATTACAGGTGGCCATGTGCTGTTCTGTCAGAAAACAAAACATGGAAAGATCACATGTTTAGGTTATTAATGGATGTATACATTGGAAAATGGTTTGTGGCAGATATTGTGTTTGACTTTAGATTTTGGTTTGCAAGTAGAACTGAAGAGGGAAGAAATGAGATTTATGCTTGTTTTATATCTTTTCCCTTTTATCTGAGTTTCTGGAACCTTGGAATTAGTATAGATAGAGAAAGGGGTGTGGGGCAGAGATACCATTTGGGAGTCAAGGAGGCCTTCCCTTACAATTGTTTTGTACTGTATGATGATCGTTTTTTTTTTCCCTAGTTGTCATCTCCAAGTGTAATTATTGCCTCAATTAAGTCAGATGGAATTGGTTATCTTTTGACATTGGCATGATGCTGAAATACTGAAGGAGGGCTGAATTTATTTCCGTTTGGAAAGAAGTCTCAAAAAAGACATTTGAAGGATATTAAATGACAGACCTAACCAGACTTAAGAACAGGATGTTTGAAATAGTTTTAAAAATACATTGAAGGGAAATCCACTACATTTTTATAGCACAGTTTTCTAAAACATATAAGGTAGTCTGAGCTCACAAAAAGTTGTCACATGAAGCTTATTTTTCATTTATTTATTCAAACCGATAAAGAGATTGCAATTCAATAAGACAATGGATCTAGTACTATTTATGGACTTTAGAAAAGATTTCAGCAAATAGACATAGGAAATGATAACCGATTTGTAACCTTTTCCTAACAGTTTAACTAGTAGAAACTATGGATATTAGTTAAAAGAGAATATATAAATTTAGTTCTCAAGCATGAAAAAGATGGTAGGAAAAATTAAGAGGTGTGTTGGTTCCACAAACAGAAAACACAATTATTTGTGCATTTGGGCTAATAGGAGCCCTTCATCAGGAACTAACTTTCAGTGAAGCACTCCTGCTAGCCTGAAAGCATGTGACAGGTATTGAGTATTATTAAAAAGCCATCATTTTTAAGTAGTCTTTTTCAGTATATAATTTGCAGATATATTTTGCATGGAAAGAATATAACCATATTAGTATGTCTGTTTATGATGCCAAGAATTGTATGGTGCCTGTGGATAGGGGAATTCATTGATAGAGAAAATTAAGTAAATTGATAGGCTGTACAAAATGATAGTAGTTGAAGTCTGGTACTTTAAAACTGTAAGGTGTTAGATATTGGAGGTAGACATAATGCAGTAGAACATAATAGAATAGATGAAATTGTATGTATGACTAAGAACAGACAGTTCATTAGAACTATAACCTAGGTAACTCATACAAAACAATGCTAGATGATCATGTCTAAAGAAATAAAATATGGTGGTTTTGGAAAAAAAAATGTCTCATTCAACCCTATAGAATTTTTATTTGACTCTGGATAACCTTATGGAAAAAATAAATACAGTTGTTGAACTACATGTACCAAAAATGATTTTGGATAGATTATTGGCATGACAACTGTGATGTATGTATGAGAACTGGCTCACCAATTCTGAAGAGTACTCATTTATTAAAAGCAAAAGAGAGAAAAATGAGATGGAGATTAGAATGAAAGGAAAATAAGAAGAGAGACATTACAGAAAAAGGCAAAGTAATGAGAAAGTTGTAACTAAGGATCAGTTAATATGTGACAAATGTCCAATAAAGCATACTTAATGCATATATAATTATATCCAAAATTTATCAACATTTTAAGCAGAGTCATAATACAGCAATGAATCAAGGCATATGGGCAAGATTAAACATACACAAGACTTTGTCTCTCCTTTCTTGTGCTCTTAATTCTCATTTCTAAACCAGTTCCCTTTGAGCATGACCCCATCTTTCTGACTGATTACAGAACTTGCTTTCTAATGGAACATCATAGACTAGTTATTGGTCTGCTACAATAGTGTTGCACCAAGAACTGTATTGTTTCCTTTGAAGCAATGCAGTAATTATCCCCTCAAGTAGCTCTTGCAGTTGCTTTTCCTCTTAAACTGCCTTGCATCACCAGATGCAGACCTGTGATGGCAGGACATTGCACAAATTTAATATCTGATCTCAGACACATGAGCATGTTTCTTTTTGAGCCCCTGATGCCCAAGGTCTGGTTATTGTTGTGGATTTTAAATGTTCTTATAAACTTAGACAGAAGTTGTTAGGATAAGAGAATTTCTGTTAGTATGCATTTCTCTGGAAGGATATGACGTTGGAATTTCATATGAATATCATTTTTAATTACTTTGGTCCTCAATAACTTGCCAGAAAACCACACATTTTATGAGGAGCAGACCAAAATTATGAGGCAAAAATCTGACATTCTGCAAAAAAATCTGACAGTTGATTACATACTACAGCATTGGTGTGTTAGTCTGTATGCCTCTGGACTGCTTCTTAAATAGTGGTCTTTATACAGCTTTGTGGACTTCTTTTATAGTCCATAAGCCACACTTCTCCTTTCCTTATTACTTATTATGCTTCAGCTGAAGCTGGTTAGTAAATAATCCATACAATCTTACAGGCTAAAAGAGAAAGCAACACAATGAAAATTATGTTAAGAAACAATTTATTTTAAAGGCAACTAAGGATCAGTTAATATGTGACAAATGTCCAATAAAGCATACTTAATGCATATATAATTATATCCAAAATTTATCAACATTTTAAGCAGAGTCATAATACAGCAATGAATCAAGGCATATGGGCAAGATTAAACATACACAAGACTTTGTCTCTCCTTTCTTGTGCTCTTAATTCTCATTTCTAAACCAGTTCCCTTTGAGCATGACCCCATCTTTCTGACTGATTACAGAACTTGCTTTCTAATGGAACATCATAGACTAGTTATTGGTCTAAGCAATAGTGTTGCACCGCAACTGTATTGTTTCCTTTGAAGAATGCAGTAATTATCCCTCAAGTAGCTCTGCTTGCTTTTCCCAAACTGCCTTGCATCAGCAGATGCAGACCTGTGATGGGAGGACATTGCACAAATTTAATATCTGATCTCAGACACATGAGCATGTTTCTTTGAGCCTGATGCCCAAGGTCTGGTTATTGTTGTGATTTTAAATGTTCTTATAAACTTAGACAGTTGTTAGGATAAGAGAATTTCTGTTAGTATGCATTTTCTGAAGGATATGACGTTGGAATTTCATATGAATATCATTTTTAATTACTTTGGTCCTCAATAACTTGCCAGAAAACCACACATTTTATGAGGAGAAGACCAAAATTATGAGGCAAAAATCTGGACATTCTGCAAAAATCTGGACAGTTGATGTTACATACTACAGCATTGGTGTGTTAGTCTGTATGCCTCTGGACTGCTTCTTAAATAGTGGTCTTTATACAGCTTTGTGACTTTTATAGTCCATAAGCCACACTTCTCCTTTCCTTATTACAAGCTGAAGCTGGTTAGTAAATCATCTTACAGCTAAAGAGAAAGCAACACAATGAAATTATGTTAAGAAACAATTTACAGTCATTGCTTTTGTAGCTGACAAAAAAAATCTTATTACATTTCTGTTATTTTTTATAATTGACACAGGTGTCCAAATCACCCATTTTTAAAACATTTTTATCTTTCTAAGGACATAGGAAATGAAACTAGGCATAGCAAGGATATTGCTTAGTTTAACTGATAATACCATTTTTGTGTTACTAGGAAAAAGTACATACTGAACTTTTTCTAATTTATTTACTTATGTCTTACTGAAAGTCATATTTCAGTTATCTTTTTCCCTTGAAAGGCAAGGGATGACATTTGGGAGCATTTGCTATAATACAACAAACTAATTCTTCAGCCTGGTTTCTGGTGTAGTTGGATTTTTCTAATTTTGTTGCTGCTGCCACTAAAGCTGACCTACTAACAAAGTACTATCACTATCATTATTAGTAATTCTGATAACACACGATTGTAAGTATGACTTGACAGTAGGAATCATGCATCAAAGTAAGCAAAGCACCCTAAAGGATGCAGTCCCTTTTCAGGGACACAGGATTCTACAGAAAAAGTGCCACAGACATAAATATCTGAAGCAGAATGTCAATGGGAAATGATAATGTAAGCATCACAGCATCCAACAGTTTGAATGACAGAAAACTGTATAAAAAGAACAAAAGCTACAACAAGCCCCCTCTCAAAAGCATACACAGATGCACACATATGTGTGCACACACACACACACACACACACACACACACACACACACACACACACACAAACACACTCGTATGGCTACGGTACCCCCGTCTCTGAAAGAGCTGCCCTCACCTAATAGGGCAGTTAAATATTCGTAAGAGTTAAGGCTAGTTGATTATATTGTTTTAATTAGGAAGAGGGTTAAAATTCAGTATGTCAACATGATGTAAAGTAAATCCAAGAAGTCAATAAAAGGAGTGACTTTAGAATGCTGATGGCTGGGGACTTGCAACAACAGAGACATGGTAAAGTATTAAAAACAAGCATAGAAATACAAAATGTGATATAATTTAATGATTTATTAAATCCATTAATACAAATGTATAAATTTCTAATTATAGAATGTGATAACTGAACATGTCATTAAACATGGAGGAAAATCACCCACATGTTGAATGTGGTTCCTGTGTACCTATGAAAAAAAGTCTCTCCTTAGGGAATTTGTATGAGATCTGGTACTAAAACAGTGCATCAGTGCATTACTATTTTTTCATCTTCTGTAATTTGTGTCACTGTAGATTACTTGTGTAAAAGATGTATGTATGAAAGAAGAAAATTATATTTTATTAAGACTTTTTTAATACTGATGATGTGGGTGAACCGTTCTACTTTTGCATCCCTCATAAAAATCAAATATTCCCTTTTCTTTTACTAGTTTATACTTTAGTTATAAAAGATGCTTCATCTGACTGAATCCATTGTTTGGACTGCAGTGAATCATCAAGCCATAGAACATAGTTAAACTGCTTATATGGGGAAATATTATGTATGTTTCATTTATCTTATGGGCTGAATCTATAACTTGCGTTCCATTAGTGAACTCTTCTAAAATACATTCTCCAGAGTATTTCTTTTGCATTAAGCTCATACAATAAATATACCTGTTTGTATAAAATGTATAATTCTTTTCTGTTTCATGTTTTGTTTGTTTACATTTTCCTTACTAGCTGGTCATCATCAGGTCCTGTTGTTGCACCATCTTTGTCACTACTACAACAGAAGGTGACTCCCATTTCTGAGTACCTCTGCTCTGTCTGTTATAACTGTGATTTTAAAAAGGGCTAGTTCTTTCAGAAATGCATTTTAGAGATGGAAATAAAAGTAGAGCAGGATGCAGATGAACTGGATGTCTCAACCCCTCAGTCACCATTCCATGCCTAAACCATCCCTTTGTGATTTGGAACAGTAACATTCTTAGGAGATTTTGAAAGTAGAAGTCTGGATATGGTGCACTTAATTGAGCCCTGTGAAAGTGAAGACCTATTTAAGTGGACATGAAAAATAAAAATCATTAAATAGATATCTTTGGGTGGTGTGATGAACATGGCCCTACATCCTTTAATTTAATATAACATACACTGTGGGCATACAACCTTAGGGTAATTTATGTAGTTTCACTTAAATGAACAGTCACACTAGTAGCCTCATAAAAGCCTATATTTGCCAGAAACAGTCATACAGAATTAGGCTGAAAACAGTTTTCAATAGAAACTCAGATTTTGTAAGCTCAAAAGCGTTAATGTTCCCTAGGGGCTTGCTATTTGATATAAGAGAGAAATGCCAACCAACTTGAATGCCAAATATTTTATCTGGCTCTTTCTACCTGCTTTTTTGGCAGGGATTGTCCTCAGTGATAGTGTATCCAGCAAATGGTTGCCATTCTGATTCACTCCACTTGGTATGTGGGCTCACTTAGCCACCTGGTGTGGGTCTTCTGCCTAACGTTAAAAGCATTATCCTTCGATTTAGATTTATTATTTTAGTAAATCTTTTAGTCCATAGAAAATGCTCAGAACATAGGTTCATAGGTTCATAGGTTGGTACTAGGCTACTGGCCCTAAGGCCTATACAAGCCTAGCCATAACAATTTCCTGGATATTTCTTCCTGCAATATTTACTTATCTGGACCCCTGTCTAGCAGGGTAACTGACATGATCCCTGGGGTGAATTTGCTATCTCCCATCCAATCGTCAAAGTTCCTTTTGAAGAGCGCCAAGAAGATGCTCTGCTTGACATGTATGGGCAGTTTATTCCAGAGTATGGGGAGGCTCTAGGTCAGGAACCTGTCCCTCCAGCATGTTTTGTTCATTGTGATGACAAGGTTTAGATCCCTGGAGCATGTGGCTCTGAGGGATTGGGATTTCTCTAAGTGGAGCATGTCCAACAGCTCAGGGATTGACATGGCCTTGTATGTTAAGCAGAGATCGCCTCTGAGTAGACGATATGCGACAGAGTATAGCTGGAGTTGTTTTAGACGGTCAGTATAGGGCATCTGCTTTATGCCTGTGATTCTTTTAGTGAGGTATTTCTGCACACTTTCCAGCTGTTGCACATGTCTTGTGAGGTACATACCAAATGGGGTGTTGTACTCTATAATGGGTCTAATGAGGGATGAGTACAGTGGGACAATGACCTACTTTTTTTCTGGATTATAAGCCCTTAGTGATGAGGTGTGCCACATAGAAGGATTTCCTGACTGTTGTGGCGATTTGGTTATCGAAGGTGAGACCACTGTCCACCTGTGTCCCTAAGTCTCTCATCACACTTTCGGTGTTTAGTGTACTGCCACCTATGCGGTAATTCATGGGTACAAGTTTTTTCCCATAGGGGATAACTATACATTTCTTGGCATTAAGCTTGAGCCCATGGCTCTGGCACCAAGCATTTGTTTCTGTAAGGTCCTTTTGTAGAATATCTACATCATTTGGGGATTAAATAATGGCTCCCAGTTTGCAGTCATCTGTGAACTTTGTTAGCCAGAGTCCCTGAGTGTTGGCCTGTACTTCAGAGAAGTAGATGTCAAACAAGAGCAGTCCCAGGACTGAACCCTGAAGTACTCCACTTGTCACTTGTCTGGAGCTGGATTTGGAGTCAGTTACTTTTACAGTCTGGGTTCTGTCAGTAAGCCAGTTGGCGACCCATCGAGTGATGTAGGGATTTATACCCAGCTTAGTAAGTTTATCTATGATTCCAGAGTGGGGGATGGTGTTGAAGGCCTTGGTGTGGTCCAGATAGGCTGTGTGGACTGCCTTACCCTCATCCACAGCTCTGGAGACTGATCCAAAGAAGTCAATCATTTTCAGGAGACAAGATCGGCCTTTCACGAACCCAACCTGGGTGGGGTCCAGTGTTTGAAGTTTGCCAATGTCTTTGTTTATAAGTTCCATGATAATACGTTCCATGCCTTTGCAGATCAAGCTCATCAGACTGATGGGATGGTAGTTTCTGGGATCCAAAGTAGATCCCCCCTTATGGAGTGGAATAACTGTAGCTGTGCACCACTCAGTGGGCATGAAGCCTGAGGTGAGGCTATGATTAAACATGACACTTAGGTGAGGTGCCAGTTCATTTTGTAGTTCATGTAGTACACAGCCTGGGATGTCACCTGGTCGCATGGATGCTGTATTCTTAGCTTTGGAGAGTGCGGTTTCTACCTGTGTGACCTTGATTACCAGAATTTGGCAATATTTTGGTATTGAGATGGGCCATTTACGGGGTGAGAGGGGGTGAAGTTTGCACTAAATCAATCTGCCAGGATATTGGCAATATCCCTGGGATCAGTATATTTAATACCATTCTGTTGCAGCTCAGAGCATATCTGAGCATTGCCATTTAGATTCTTGACATAACTATAGAATGCCTTGTGGTTGTCTTTGGAATTTTTGGCAATTTTATTTTTGTAACTAACTTTGGAGGATTTTATGTGGGATCTCAGCTTCATACTGAGGCTGGTAAGGAAGTTTTTTGCATCCTGGGATTTTCCTCTTTTCTGCAACAGTTTCTTTCTTCTGTTGTATAGTTTGTTTATGGCAGGGGACCACCAGATTGGCTTCTTTTTTTTTGAGGAGAGCATCTTGGTTCTATTTGGGATGGCATGATTCATGCATGAGTGGATGTGCTCATACAGTGCCTTAGTCTAGGATTCAGCAGTCGAAGTTTCAGCTCCCATCTGCATGGGTGTCATGAAGTCTGTCACTTCTGACTTGAGTAGCATGAAGTTGGCTTTGGAAAAGTTTTTTACGGAGTTTTCCTTACTGGGGGTTGGGGATGGGATGTGGATGTCAAGGGTGATTTGCTTATGGTCAGGACTAACCAATAAGGCGGTGACCACTGGTATGGAGCATCTATCTCCCATGTTGGTAATGACCAGGTCTAGGATATTGGAGCCACTCATGGGACAATGGATTAGTTGATCCAGGGTGTTGGAATTTATGAATTCCAAGAACCGTTGGGTAAAGGTGTTGGTACCCTAGCAGTTTCCCAGTTAATGGCAGGGTAGTTGAAATCACCTGGTATTAGGGTGTTTGGTTGTATTTTAATATTGTCCAGTATGTTTAGAAAGGTGTAGTGAGAATCTTGGGGCATGGTGGGGGATCTGTTCCAAGCTACAATTTGGATTGCAGTCTTACCTAGTTTTAACACCAAAAACGGAGAACAGCAAACAGTGTATCAACAAAATCACTCAAAATAGCTTCACTGAACAGCCTTTATTTACCAGAAATCACAGTTCGCTTATTCAGTAAGCGCTTTTGTCTTGAAAAGACTTCCTCAGACTGAATAATAATTAATTTTCCCCAGCAATATTTAAGCAAATCATAACCCATTAATTAATTAAACAATCAACTTTCATTTGAATTCATTGCACATCACACAAATTTAAAAAGAAAAACACCTGAACAAATGACACAAGCAACTGTTTTAATAAAAGTTGCACCTGGAGAATTTCAGATGCACTGTGTTGGCCAACCAGCCTGGAGGTGTAACTATCCTTGGTGAATATGGGCACTCCTCCACCTTTAATGTTTCGGTCTTGGTTTGGTGGCCGAAAAGTGTGGTAATAGTTGTAGCCTGGTATTGCAAAGGTGCTCTCTGGAGCCTTGAACCAGGTCTCAGTTACTGCACAGATATTGATGTTCTCTGTTTTTAGGACTGCTTCGAGAGAGTGCATTTTCAGGTTTATACTTCTAACATTGAGTGGCATTACCTTCAGATTTTGCATGCTTGTATTTGTTACAGTGATGGTTGTGTCCTTTGAACCTTGCCTAAAAAAGGCACTATAGGGGTGGCGAGAGCTTTAGCCAATAACCTGAATCCCAGGGGTGACAGGTACAGACCATCTCTGGCAAAGCATCGTGGTTTGTCGATCATATCTTCCCAGGCAGACAGATACTGGATCCCCTTTGAATGACACCAGAAGCTTAGCCAATTGTTGAAGTCAATCATTTTGTCCTTGTACTGTGGTATCATTCTGGGTGAAGGCAGGATGCTACTCAGGGCTAGGGTCATACTTTCCTGGACCACATGATCTGAGAGCTCTTCCATGTCTATTTTCATGTAGTCCATGGAAGTATGTCTCAAGTCATTCACTCCAACATGGACAATGACAGAGTCATATTTGTACTTGTTGTGGAGTTACCTGAGTGCGTGCATTATGTGGTGGATCCTGGCACTCGACAGGCAGATGATGGTAATTTTCTCCTTGTTCAGCCTAGTGAGTGGGACATCAGTGTGCTTGACTATAGAGTCACCTATGACTAAAGTGTTGGGTACATTGACTTGCCTTGGGGGCTGTTGTTGGGTGGCACACTGGTGTTGTGAACTATGTGTCACTTTGGTTGTGACTGGTGTCTTTTTGCGTTTCAGCTTCGGAGGTCCTTGTTGCTTGTTGGGCAGGTTAATGTTAAGGGCCTCCACATATGTGGGTTTAGTGTTGCAATGTTTGAGTGTTGATGGTGTGGGTTTTGAAGGGCTATGTGTTGCTTGAGGTGTAGTGTGGGTATTAACCTTTTCTTCTTGACTATCTAACACAATCTTGGGTGGAGAAAGCTTTGCTTCCAGTTTGGCTATGTAAGTGCATCTCTCGCAGGTTGTAGTGTTGGGTAGTAGGAGGAGAGGGTTGTCTATGTACATGAGGCAGTTGCTGCATTGCCCCAGTATGCCCAGATTCACCAGGTGGACAGGAGAAATCACTAGAAGCTGACCCTTGGACATGCCTGTTTAGGTGCTTTTTGTAAAGTATAAGAGCTGTTTTCCCTTACCTTTGCAAGGTACTTTGCAATTATAGGCTGTTTAGTGCCTGCGATTAATTTCTCCTTATTAACAAGGAGAGTTGAGTCCTTGTATCACTTTAAGGCTTCCTAGTGCTTTCCAGCAGGTTCTAGAGCAAGTGCTAGTCACAGGGGTTCAGATTTTAGTGCTACTACTGAGAAACTAGCTAGTTCTAAGGGAGAATTTGAAGAGCAGACTTTCTGACACCTGGAATAGTTTAACTGTAGCCCGCTGGTGCTGCACGATGTGAGAAATGTGCAAACACGTGTGTTTATAAGCCAGAAATTTGAAAGGGATAGAAATCAGCCCAAAATGGCTAAATTGCAATTTCAGAGCTGGAAACCACTCATCTAGTGTGAGACAGGCAGTACAATGCTCAACACTCCCACTGGTAAGCAGTAGGACTTCTCTCTACCACAGCATGGTCTGGATAGCTCTGAACAGAGAAGATAAAGTCTTGAAACCAGCAAAGCCTGGGATATGGACTATACTAGCAAGGAAAGGTGGGAAATGAGCAAACAAGATTTTTTTTTTTGTTAAAACAGGCTAAACAATGCAATAATACACTAAATAAACACAGAAAATGCTTTAGAATTAGAATTTAGAATTTAGAATTCAAAATGACATTGCTCCTACCTGTTCAAGATAATATTTTGGTACTTTAGAAAGTATAGTTGTGGTAAAAATGATAATCTAAATGACTGTCATGTCTTTTTCAGTTATTACAAGACACTGCCCTCAATAAGACAGTATTATTCCTTTATATATTTCCTTTATCACCAACTTGCAATATAGAATTCATATAGCACTGTCTTCTTCAACATGGAATAATTAAAGAAAAACATTTAAAAGTTAATGGGCATGATTCAGAAATCCTTGTTCTTAAACGTAAGGGAAAGGTGAGGCTAAGTTCAAGGAAAGTTGTGAATTATCATTTCAAAACAGTGGCAAGTGTTAAATCGTACCAGCCTAATAATCAGTGTAAAATGTTAGCATGCAGCATCAGAAGCTCTATAAAAACATTAGGTTCCCCAAAATAATTTAAGCTACACTGAATCACACTTGTGACTTCACACTACTTGCTAAGATCGGGAATGCACTAATCTGGGTTTTGTGTTTACAAAATACAAAAAATGTATGTACATCTAAGTTATAGCTGTGCTGTATAGCAGCAGATACATATAGCTTTTTATTCATCCCACACAACTAGTTGTGTTTCTGTAGTTGAGTTTACTTTACTTTAAATTACTTTATTACCAAAAGCAATCCGATTCCATTTTCTGTCTGCTTCAATACTAAATGTAGCTACTAACAAAGTGCTGGTATTTAGGGTTTTAAGGTTATACAACACGACAGTGAAAATTAAATTGTTTTACACAATCTGCAAACAACTCTTCTGGAAAAATCAAGATTTCTAGAGTGGGTGAAAATCTTGGCATACACAGAATAAAAAGAACGGGTCAGGGTAACCTCCTAAAACTTCTTAAGTAAATATGTTTATTCTGAGGACATCATAATTCATAAGTTATACTTAGCTCACAATCTAGGAATTTTGAAAATCCCAGAATTCACATAAATGACATCAGCATGCTGTTGTTTTGGAATTTGTGATCAGAGGACATTGGAATAAACAAATAACTAAATCAGTGTTAATTTATTTACTCAACCCAGACCAGCTACTCCAGCTGTGTAAGTATCACATTACTATTAACAGAACTCTTATGTAAGATTCCCTTATTTGCATACATCTGTACACATATACATCCCTTTAAATTAATATACAAGGAATGTCTACCCCCCTCAATTCACCCTACTTATATTTCCCTGAATTTTAGAATTACCTTATCATCCCCTAAATTTCTTATTACTGTTTCTTTTCTAGATTAGCCATGCTTTTTGCTGTGTCTTGATATCCCTCTTCCTGAATCACCTTTATGCACATAATTCTGATGAGTTGCTTAATGTTATGGTTGGCACACAAACTGAACATATTCATAAGTAAATACTAGGCAGTTTGCAGACAATTTTATCCCTAGACAATAACCAGACAGTGACCAAAGATGAGAATCCAACCTAGTACTTTTCATGTGTGAGGTAAACACTTTAACCAGTATCACAAAAACACAAACCAAAAACGCCACACCAAAGGAAAGGGGTCCAATCGACTGGAAATGTTCTTCGTTGGAAATTTGTAAACCAGCACAATAAATTCCACTCTGTATCGAAAAAACGAACACAACGTAGCTGGAAGGACCAGTTTATTGCACAGTACAACCAATGAATTTACCTAGGTTTCATCCGACTTGACGAACTTCATCAGAATACCCAACCCAAAATTAACTAACGTTTAAATACACAAGTCACATCCCAATTAAAACCAAAATACTAATCTACTTCAATTAACAGTTAACACAAAACCTCAGTAAAGACGTGTATAGACATTAAAAAGTTGTGCATGTGAAAATGCATATATCTAAATTAAAATTGAAGTTAAATGTATAAAATACACATGTACAACCAAAACTTAGTGAATAATATGTAATAATACTTAAAAACACTCTCAAGAATACATACAAAAATCTTAAATGGTGTACGCTGACCTAAAAATGTTAGTAATATTAATCATAACGTTAAAAATTGTCCCATAACGTGAATCAACTGTGTGTTTTGTGTAAATAAGTATTTGATTCTATATAATTATATCAACTTACATAATGTTTATATAAATTATATAAATATATAAATATATGTATATACAATATATGTGTACACACATGTAAATAAGGATCCTATAAATATGATAAATTTGTTATAAATGTATAGAGAATATATAAAATAATAAATGTGATTGTATAACTATATGTTCCATTGAAATGACAAATTAATAAATTGAGTAATAATATGTAATATGTCATATACACAAAATTAATTGTGTATTAATTATGTTTTGCCTTTAATCCTATTAAGCCTTAAAATGGGTTTGATACTACAAAATTCATTCAACCCAGGTAGATTAGTATTTTGGTTTTAATTGGGGTGTGACTTGTGTATTTAAACGTTAGTTAATTTTGGGTTGGGTATTCTGATGAAGTTTGTCAAGTCGGACGAAACCTAGGTAAATTCGTTGGTTGTACTGTGCAATAAACTGGTCCTTCCAGCTACGTTGTGTTCATTTTTTCGATACAGAGTGGAATTTTTTGTGCTGGTTTATAAATTTGCAACGAAGAACATTTCCAGTCGATTGGACCCCTTTCCTTTGGTGTGACCTTAACCAGTATGCCAACCCCTAGGCTATATGTTATTAAGTGAAGTATTTATTTCTTAATATAATATTCCATTTCAGGTACAATACATTAGTAATAATCTATGACTGTGTGGATATATCAATATTTACCCATAGTTGGTGTGGATTGATCACAAGGGTGTAGCCTGAGTGATTAAACATAGATAGCTGTGAGTTAATCCTGATATACCCACATACAGAAGTGGATTACTGTTATTATAAAATGACATCAAGAAATGGAAACAATTTCTTTCTTAAATAATGTCTTTTTATAATGCACATCAGTCTTCCTCGTTATCTTCTATATGCTGATGTACAGCAAATGCATATGGGAATAACGTTCCCATGCTTGCACAGTACATCAGTGCAGTGCAAGAGAAGTGACAGACAAGAGAGAATCTCCTTTTCTGTTTTTTTTTTCTTATTAACTGTTTAAAAAATCAGAAATTTTACAAGGGACAGAGTAAAAATATGAGGGAAATCAGGTTTGTTTCTGTTGCTTTAGTTTTGCAGAATGTACCTGATTTTTCTCAGACTTTCCTCTGTACCCAGTAAAAGAGGTTTACAATGCCATTATTCAGCATATGCCAATGGAATGTTGGGCCACGCAATGGTAGTTCAATGGCTAAAAATTTTTTTCTGTTATTATTATACCAATAACCCACGCCTGGGTGTGGGTAATGCTGGATTTGCCCACAGTTGGTGTGGTTTGGTCACGAGGGCGAAGCCCGAGTGGCCAAACAAAGCCAACCGTGGGTAAATCCAGCATTACCCACACCCAGAAGTGGTTATTGTTATTATAATGACATTATTTAAGAAAAAAAATAATTACTTTTCTTAAATAATGGCATTGTATAATGCCTCCTTGCTGCCCTTCTGCAGCTGTTTGGTATTCTGCGACAGTTCTGATGTACTGCGCATGCGTATGCCCACGCAGTACATCAGAGCTTTGGGCAAAAGCAACAGAGAAAGCAAGATCTCCGTTGCTTTTTACAAACTGTTTTGCTATGTTAAATGGGTTTAACATAGCGAGACAGCTTTAAAAAAAGCAACGGAGAATCTCCATTGCTTTTTTTAAAGCTGTCTCGCTATGTTAAACTCATTTAACATAGCAAGACAGTTTTGAAAAAAGCAACGTAAAAAGCAAGATCTCCGTTGCTTTTTACAAACTGTCTCTCTATGTTAAAGGAGTTTAACATAGCGAGACAGCTTTAAAAAAAGCAACGGAAAATCTCTGTTGCTTTTTTTAAAGCTGTCTCGCTATGTTAAACTCGTTTAACATAGCAAGACAGTGTAAAGCAACGGAGATCTTGCATTCTCTGTTGCTGTAAAAAAAGGAGTTATAGTAATGGAAAAAGTCTGGGCGACTGGACCTTTTTCCATTACTATAACTCAGATTTACAATGTGCACACTGCCAATCAATGTGCATGTTTTTGAATATTAATGGGGTTGTTGTATAATGCTTAATTTATAACAGGTATGCTGGTTGGGCTGTCCAATCATTGTACTCATTTTTGAATATTAATGACACTTTATTGCATAATTTAATTTATACCTTACTCCACATATTATCTTGTCTACACATACTACATATTAGCAGGAGTGGGTTTGGTATAATGGTTAAGGTCTCCCCTAATCAGCACAAAGTATAGGGTTTGATCCTTCCATGGGTTATTGGCTAAGTTTACAATGTCCCTTAAGGGCAGTCAGCCTCGTATTCCCCTAGGAACCTATGGATGACTTTAATTTGCCTGAATATTAGTCTATGTCTGTGGCACAAGATGTAAGGGCAGTAACTTTAGATAAATAATATAGCCTATTAACGGTTCAAATCCAGCTGCAGCATGCTTAGGCTTTACTTGTGACTAACACACTGCTGTCTAGATTATGGAACTAGATAAGTAGAAGGTTCACTCCCCAACATAGAAGACGTTTGTGTGAGTGGGGGTGTTTATAGCTAGATGAGCATGTGCTCAACCATCCTCTACTCTAGATAAATGTTTGGGATAGCCCACATTGTCTAATGCTCAGGATTCCTGGTTTTCACCCAAGCAGGCTGGATTCAACTCCGGGTATGAGAATGGGCCATTCTTTTGTGGTTAGATACTAATATAATGGTTAGGGTGTTAGACTCACAAATAGAAGGTACAGTATTTGGTTTGCACCTTTGTAGGGGAAGTTGGCTAGGCTTAAAATGGCCCATAAGAGCAGCTAGCCTGATTCTTATCTATGAACCAAAATGTACTACTGATGGCTTTTGTTATTCTGACATGGGAATAATTAACTTTGTATATATCAATAAACAAAATTGCTGCCTGTGGTGTGCAATTGCTTGCTATGAGTTATAATCACCCAAAATGTTATTATTTTACTTATATATTTACTTTATTTATTTACATTTGTTGACCCTGGTAGTGAAGTGCTCCATAACTGATCAATTTCAGCCACAGCCAGGGAGTTAGAAGTAAGGGAAAAACAGTGCCTCAATGTTTTCTAAATGGCTGCAGTACAAAATGGAGAATACAAGTCGAGTTACAATAAAATGGGGTACTCATATGATGGATAAAATCATAATAAAAGCTAGTAACTGCACGTGCATGTTGAAAGGTTATTTTTTTTGTTATGTATTTCATATGGTTTATGACAAAATGAATGAGATCTGTATTTTTTAAAAGATATATGCAACTTGTAACAGTGGAGTTTTTCTCTCCAGCCCACCTGGAATAATAATAATAATAATAATAATAATAATAATAATAATAATAATAATAATAATAATAATAACAATAACAACAATAATAACAATAATGGCTAATTGCCATTCAAATTGAGCATGCTGATTGGGCACACCAACCAGCGTGCCTGTTGCAAATTGAGCAGATATCAATAGAAAAAAGCCTGGCCACTGAAGCATCATTGAGCAGTCAGACTTTTCTATTGGCACGTGCTATGGACAACAAAGCAAAACATGAAAAAATCAGGTATGCTCTGCAAAACTAAAAGAGAAACATACCTGATTTTACTCAAATGTTTTGCACAGTATCACTTCTCCTGCACTGATGCACTCTGCAGTCATGGGAATTTAAGTCCCATACGCAGTACATCAGTACAGCAAAGACAAAGAAGACAGAAGTGCCCTTATACATTTGCATTAAGAAAGGTAAGTAATTTCTTTCTTAAATAACGCTATTGTATAAGAGCAATAATCCACTCCTGTTTGTGGGTAAATCTGTTGTGAATTATTGCTTAAATAACATCTTCTAATATGGATACATTTTTTGTAGTGTGATCACATCCAGTCTATAATGGCATGTTCATATAGCGAGGTGAACATTAATTCACACTTATATTTTAGCACATAATTAGTTACTGGGTGTGCTTTAGAGTGAAATAAGTAAATATATTTACATGATCAAAAGAATTTTAGGGCATTCCTTCTTGACTAAATCTGTTTTCACCAATCTGTTTTAAACTGCATTGTTTTGTTGCATTTTCTAACATACTTATGCACTATAGAAAAGAAAACTGCATTTTTCTTGCAGCAGGCATAGTTAAAATTCTTTTATAGGCATGCAGCAATGAAAAGAAAGGGCAATGCTTTAGTACCAGTGTTAGACAATGACTACAAAGATATAAATGGTATTCTTGTATGCCCACATAACAATAAAACATTCCTTTCCCACTTGCACATAGCTGTATAGTACTGAAGCCAGGAGTTATATACCAAAGGCCATACGCCTCTCTTTGCTACTGTTCATGGTGTGAAAAGGAGTTTTCCTTCTCCAAAGAGAAAAGCATTATATTCTAACTTTAGTAATAACAAGGATCAAAGTGAATCAGCACTTGCTCCGAAGGTATTGTTTCGGTCACTTTATGGAAAGAAGCTTCAGTGTTCTGCATTTTCTACTCTCCATTGTTCAGTGGTAGCCTTTTGATGCCTAGAGTACTGTTTTTAAGCATAGGATGAATCAATGATGGTGAATTACTGATTTAAGGTATGAATAAAATATTCCTACGTGCTGGTGCCAAGACGCTCACTCTTATGTACTGATTGTTTCTTTTGTTTGTGTAGTCCATTCAGACCAAACCCACAAGCTTAGAATCCATCCTGTTTTTTTAATGCATATCACACTCCAAATTCCCAAAATGCTTCTATTCTATCTTTCCAGTAATTATGATGTTGCTTAGAATACACAAGGAGTAACCGAAATGTTTCAAATACTTAGGCTTTTCTGTATTACAAATGCTTAGCTTATTCAGTTACACTGTGGTTCCATTTGTAAATTGTGATATGAAGTTTTTCATACAGTGTTTGGAACCTTGCTCCATTTAAGAGTGTATAAAGGTATTGATGCCTGAAGGTTTTGAGGTCTGTTGAGTTTGTTCATGTGTTACATCTGTCTCTTATGTATTTGCCACCCTCCCGATACCCTGTACATCCCAAACAATGTGAGCCCTCTTATGATCTGCACTATACCATTGCCTCATGCACTACATTCCTGGACTCCAGCACCTTCTCCATCCATGAGGTAGTATTTTCTCAAGTATAACTTGCAACATTCCCTCTCCATCTGCTGCATATGTTTGTTTCCCCCACCTTATGCCTGTGTTTTCAGCTCCCTCATTAGTCCCCAAACATATATACTTATCATGTGGTTTCTTCCTGTTCTGTCTTCTAGGATTATTAAGTCTTTCCTCATTTCTTCCATAAGTCTAAACTTTTGGTAACTGCATTGCTTGCTTTTTGCCTGCCTAAATTCTCTTTCCCTGCATGATGCCAAAAACTGTACAAAGTATTTCAAATGCAATCCTTATTAGTATTGTGTACAATGAGAGGGTGATGTGATGTCTTCCCTTTGTGATACGTGCCCCTAAGATATTAAAATAATAATAATGTATAGACTTCAAGGTAATATAGCAGCTCCCTAGATAGATTCTCTGCAAACAGATATTATTTCAAAGACTTCAGGGGGTCACATGGCAAATCAATGAAGGTAGTCATTTCATCAAGAAGAGCACTAGGAAGGCAAATAAGTGCATAACTAAAATCTTAAATCAAGTCCTTGAAATAACAAACGTAATCCTACTTAATGATCAGGAAAACAGGAGCTCCTGCAAATTGATGAGACTCAGACCAAGTATAGCATGATACATAAATATCAGTATTTTAAAGGCAGCCCACACTATAGTTTGCAGGCAGTGCACATCTCACAGCAGAGCCTGCAGATGAGTGATGTCACTTGTCCAAGAGGTGGTAGCTAAGATGCTGTCTTCAGATCTCTGCACCTCCTGAAGGCAGATGAGGTTGTCATTGCTTAGCCAAGGTAAATTGTATTACAGCACAAAAGATGGGAAGATACTAGTGCATAGACAAATGTGGAAAGATTTATTGCTGAATTAAGAGTTCAGTCTTGGAAATATGCTTCTGGTGATAAGATGACTTAGCAACAGCTGACCATTCAGTGTGAGTGGATTGAGGAGAACAGCACCCAGATTTTGCTCAAAGCATGAATTCCAAACTTTCTTCATCATAAAAAATTGGACCAGAGCTTCATGTACCATTAAAGCACCAGCTTTTCAAGGTGTCTGACTTGATTCTATTATAAAGGTATAATCTGTGTACAGTCTTCCAGGACAATATCAGACTCTTGCCCCACAGAAGAGGAGAGATGTATATGAATATTATCAGCATGATAATTATACTGAATACCTATCTCTTTAGTGACATATGTTAAGGGTAACATTTCATTCATTCATTTAGTAAATTGTTAGCCCTGATAAGGACTGTACTGATAACCATGCACGGTGGCTAGGCTTTCCTAGCCATGCAACAATATGGCATTCACAGGTATTTCTGGGCAAGCTGAGACTGATATTGTTCCTACAATGTATACTGGTCTACTCTGGGGTCTCTTCCCAATGGACAAAGCCTGATACACACTTTGTGATCAGGGATTGTCCTCATCATATTCTCAAAGACCCTCAACTGACTCCTCTCAACACAAAGATGCTGTGGTTCTACTCTGATTTGATGCTGTGGTTCTACTGTGATTTGATGCTGTGGTTCTACTCTGATTTGATGCTGTGGTTCTACTCTGATTTCCTTCTGGATTGCTGAACTCCTTACTCTGTTATAGAGAGTGAACCCAGGTTCCCCTGTGAAGGAACTACACTTGTGTGGCTTCTGTGTGATCTCATCCTGTCTGTTATTACCCAGAGTTCATGATCATTGCTGAGGACAGACACATGGAATGCCCGATAACCTGAGAACATTGTTGTATGACTTAATTTTCACTTCACCACCCTGGCACCCTTTATCCTCCTAGTCTTCAACATCATGAATCCCCTTTTCCCCATTTCCTAAATGGGGTTGGAGTATCATATCAACTGTCAGCATTTCTCACCATTCAGTGTCACTCTTCTACTTTATTCAACAGTCATGTCTGACTAATGCAGGTCTTTATTCACACAATCCAGCCATCTTTTTTGTTTGTTGGATGCCTCATTTCCTCTTGTCTTCTTCCTGTGTGTCCCAAATCATCTTCCTCAAATTGTCTTCTGCCTTCTTGCACATGCACCTGAATCATTGTAATCTATTCTTTTTGACCTTTGCTGCAAATGGAGTTACTTAGGATTTTTGCTGTGATGTCCTCATTTCCACATCTGGCCCATAGTGTGCATCCTACCAGCCATCTCAAGAATTTCATCTCCATCACCTATATTTTCCTCAACTGCTCTGCCTTTACTTCTCAGGTTTCTGTACCATACAGTAGTACTGATCACACCACAGATTTGTACACCTTACTTTTCAGATTCTTTGGCATTCTTCTGTCACACCCTGCCCCTGACACTCTGTGCCAGTTAGCTGCAGTCTCTCTAATTCTAACCTTGACTACCTCATTCAGAGTTCCCATCTCCTGAAATATCCCTACCAGATAACTGGAGTTGTTATCCAGTTTGACTATTTTCCCTTCTATCACAGTTCTCATCTTATTCCAATTTCTCCCATTTGCTACCTCTGCAGCTGTCTTGGTTTCATGCAGTGTGTCTTCAATTTTGCATTCCACTCCCCTATAACTTGCTGAAGTTCTAGTTCAGAATCTGCCTGAAATGTCACATCATCTGCATACACCAGCTTTGTTTATCTGTCCCCACCAACTTGTTTGCTAATGCAGAACATAACCAGTATGAATATCGGTGGGCCCAGAGCTGAACCTTGATGCAGACCCAGTCCCACTGGGAACCCCTCTGTGAGTCCAAACACTTTTCATACTTGAGTCATTAGGACCTTGTACATAACCTGCACTAATTCTGACAGTGTTTCTGGAACTTCAGACCACCACAGGACTGCCCAATCAGCTTGTTTGGGAACTTTTCATAAACATTCTCCAAGTTTAGGAATGTCAAGGTGGACTCTTTCCTTATCTCTAGCTTTTTTTCAACCATCTTTCTTACAGCAAATATTGGATTGGTTGTGCTACATCATGATTTGAAGCCAAACTGCTCATCTCCCATCTTACTTTGTACTACTCTGCATATTCATTTAGCAGTTACTCTTTCCAAAACCTTCATACAGTATGACAGCAGTCTGGGACCTCTGTACTACCCATAGTTGTGAATGTCCCCTTTGTGCTTGTACATTAAAATGGATATGCTTATTCTCTAGCCATCTGGCATATGGTACTCTCTCCATACTGCTGTAAGTACCTTCTGGATCTATTTCTCCCCCAATCCACCCATCATGATCATATCTTCTGTGCCCTCCTCTGAGCTTGCTGCTTTCCTTGACTTCATTTTCCTTATTGCTGTTCTTACGTCTTCTAGAGTGGGCTCCTCTTCTTCTTCATCACAGGCTGTGTGTGTGTGTTGGGGTGGAATACAGCTACTTTCATCCACCTTTGATGTCCTGTGGACTGGTGAGCAGGTTGTTCCTGGCATCCCTTATGAAAGGTGCCTGATTATATTCTGTATCTTTCTGTCTTTGCCTTGCAATGTGATAAAGTTTCCTTGTGCCATCTACTGAGTTACTTTCCAAAAGTTAGCAGAGTGCCTGTAATGCCTTTTCTTTGCTATTGCAACTGCTCTTTTAGACTTTTTGTTAGCCAACCAGTACTTCCTATTATCCTGGTCCATCTTTTCTGTCTCTCGTGTTTTCCTGCTCTCTTGCTTTCTATTAATGGCTTCCTGGACTTCTACATTCCTCCACCAGTTTTCCTTATGTATCTTATTTTCATACCTGGCTCATCCACATACCAAAAGACAAAATAAATCACCAAAGCAGTTAAAGGACTTCAAAGCACCAGAAATACAGTCCAATAAGTAAGGCAAAGAAGGCCAATGCCCTCAGATAAAGACATTTAATAAAATAACAAAGCTTTCAAGTAAAAACTCTTCATCGGTGTTTAAAACTCAAGGTCACTATGAACCTTTTAAACAACATGCAGCCAATTAGTTAAAACAATCAATTAACTCATTAAAATACTTTAAAGCGCTCATACAAAAACTCACTGCAGTATTAGCTTAGTTCTTCCATATCCTAACTTACTAAAGCATTTATATAACATCATGTTTATCTTGCAGAATAGGTTTGATACTAACACTTGTATTCAGTCCAGGAAAACGGTCTGCTCGAAAAAAAAATATCCATTTATATTCACACAGTTCTGTTTTATTCATTATATCTGCTCCATTTTCATGCACACAGATAACTTGTAAAATCCTGAACTTAAATCTATGTTCTGTACATTCACTAAATATAAGCTTTGCTAAAGCATTAGTTAACACATTTCTACATATATCTGAAAGGTGACTGCTTATTCTATCTTTTAGTTTTTTATTGGTTTTACCAATATAGAAACAATTACATTGTATACAATGAGCAAAGTACACCATATTTTCAGTAGTACAGGTCCATCCTGCTCTGAAGGAGAAACTTTCTCCACTTATAGAATGTTTAAAGATCCTATCAGTAGAGATATCACTACAATGGACACTATTATAACAACGAATAGTGCCCATTTTATGTACACCAGTTTTAAGATGCCTTTTATTACTAGCATCCTTATAACAAAGATGCATGCTTTCTGAATGAACATGCAGGTGCCTGCTTGTACTTTTTTCCTGTAGATGTCAGTACTTAATGTGGAACTTTCTTTACTAATAGTAACATCTAGGAAATTAATTGTTTCCATTGATGTATTCAGTACAAACTGCAAAAATTAAGTAGTGGATTGTAGGTAAGAAATAAAACTCTCCAGCTCAGAAACTGAGCCATTCCATAATAGAAAAATATCCATGAAATGTTTATAAAATAGCAGTTTGCTATTTCTAAATTCATCACTTTGTTCCTTATAGATATATTGTTTTTCCCATCTTCCTATAAACAAATTAGCATAGATGTTAGCATCCCAGACACGATTTTAGTGCCATTGTCAAGAGCCAATTCATAAGGGCCAGTAGACTGAGTACTAAGGAAGGGGCATTTATTAGTGAAATGGAAAACATGGCATCTGATTTTAAGCATGTATTTAGTGAAGGTACAAAACATAGATTTAAGTTCAGGATTTTACAAGTTATCTCTGTGCATGAAAATGAAGGAGATATAATGAATAAAACAGAACTGTGTGAATATAAATGGATACATTTTTTTCGAGCAGACAGTTTTCCTGGACTGAATATGTGTTAGTATCAAACCTATTCTGCAAGATAAACATAATGTTATATAAATGCTTTAGTAAGTTAGGATATGGAAGAACTAAGCTAATACTGCAGTGAGTTTTTGTATGGGTGCTTTAAAGTATTTTAATGAGTTAATTGATTGTTTTAACTAATTTGGCTGCATGTTGTTTAAGAGGTTCTCAGTGACCTTGAGTTTTAAACACTGATGAAGAGTTTTTACTTGAAAGCTTTGTTATTTTATTAAACTTCTTTATCTGAGGGTGCTGGACTTCTATGTTTTACTTTTTGGCTCATCCACACATCTGTTGTGTAGCCCTCACAGATGCTGCTTTGAGGAGCTGTCCTTCTTCTTCAACTCTCCCTATTTCCTGTTCTGTCTGAGCTGCTAGAGTCCTCGGTATTTCGCTGAACTCTTGTGGTTTCCCTTCAATTATCTTCCAGGTCTTCGGCCTGGTCTCTGTTGACATTAGAGCCTTCTCTGATGACTGCTTACAGCTCACTGTGGCAAAAAATGGTTTATGCCATGGAACAGTCGTTTCACTTGGGATGACTTTGCAATCACAGATTCTACCCCATTGCCCTTTCCTTACTCGGAGGATGTCTACCTAAGTTGCATGTTGGCCATTCTTTTATGTGATGTTGTGACTGTCTTGCTGAGCTATGTGTTGGCCACCATTTGCTAAATCAAACTTTAGAATGGCCTCTCCTTTATTCTTGATGCCCCACCCATGTGGACTCAGGCAGTCTTTATATTCTGTTCTGACTGTCTCAATATGTGCATTCAGGTCCCACATTATCAATACCAACTCATGCTGTCCTGCAACTGCTGCCTAAATGCACTTTTTTTTCCCTCACTATCACAGGCCTGCTGTATGGCATAAGCTGACATCACCAATAGAGCTCTATACTTACAATGAAGTTTAATTGCAATGAGGCTGTTATTAATTCTAATGACATCGCTCACTGTCTTCTGAAGCCTGTCCCTTATCACAATTCCCATACCATTTCTAGTATATAGCCTCTGGATCCTAGGTAATGTGGCTTTGCTGCACTTCAGTTACATTTTGTCTCTTGAATGCTGAGGATGTCCAGCCTCTTCGTTACCATCATGTGATTCGCCTTCAAACTGTGTCCTGTCAGTGAACCTGTATTTAGCTTAGCAATCCTTGGTTTATGTTTAGCAGTCTGATTGGTTTTATATCCAGCTTTCACTCAACACAGCTATCCCAGGTAATCCAAGTTGGGCAAGAGGACACCACCTGTCTAGTAGACCCCTCCCTCCATTAGCATGGATCCCTGGTGTAAGTCAGAGTAGGTCTGTTCCTCAACCCACTGATCACCAGCAAATACTTGTGACATTTTTTTGGTGGCAGTAGTCAATATGACCACCTCTGTGTCCACCTGTTTCCATTTTTTTTAAATGGTGACTAATTCCATTGTGTCTGACCATTATTACTATCCTAGCTTGTGCACACAATATCTAAAATGCTCATGAACCAGGACAGACCAACAGTGTGCACTGCTTTCAGTCTTTCTAGCTATTTCTCATCCCCTCTTACAGTCTTGTCACAACAGTACTGCTTGAAAACTGCAGTGACCCTGTCCTTTAAAACTGGATCCAGTTCTACTGCCTACAATAAATACAGAAAAAAGTGCATTGACTAGACTTAGGACTTCATCATTGTTCTTATTCTTCTAACTCATAACAATGTCTTTGGCTAAGGTTCATGTTTTTTTCATCCTTGAGAAAAGTATGGACAATACCATACATCTCCCTCCTGAGTCATCATATAGTTTACTAGAATATTTTAAGGCTAAACTTCTCCTGTGGTTGGATCTCTGCCGTGGGAACTACTGTTGCTTCTGTTTCCTACTTAGTCAGTATCTATGAGTCAAATTCAGAGATTTGTTATGCTTGCAGTATATGGAAAAGCTCTTACTTTTTGTAAGTTTTTATTTGATTTAACATAATCCAACAGTATTTCTAAATAATATGTAATAAGATAAAACAAAACTATTTACAAAAGTCCATAATAAAAATATTAAATACACAAAACCATTAATACTGTTCTAATAGATCATTAGGTTTCTGTCAGCAGGTGCTAGATTTACCACCATGACTAGCACTCACCAATATTCACGGTGCATAATATTGCCTAAGATTTTGAAGTCTTGAACATTAAGTCAGACTCCAGATCATAGAACTCGACAGGTATATGGGAGAAGATTTTCTGCATAAGTGAGTTCCAGGCATTGCCTTAACAGCCTCTCTGTATGTTTGGGTTTCCTGGGTCTTTACAGGCCATTACTCTAGTGGTTCGACCAAATTCACCCACCAGTGATGATCATTTGGCAGTTCAGTGCTGCTCCTGATACTAAAACATCCAGAACATGCAGCCTCAAGTATCATAATGCAGTTATAAAGCCAGTTCTTGACTTTTAACCCTAAGATTTCCTGGCTATCCTTATGATGTCTGTTAAGGCTAGTGTATGACTAGCAAAGAAGTCCAAAAACAATTCTGGAATAAAGTTAAGATCAGGCAAGTTATTTTTCACAAATGAACTCTTTCCAGTATGTTAATTATTTCTCAAATTAAAAATGATGTCTCCCAGCAGAATTTCACCATATTTAGGTAGTACACTGCCAAGAACAGTATCCATTGTTTCTGAACAAGTGTTGGGCACATAGGTTCATAGGAGATTAGTAGGTCTATAGGTTTCTAGGAGATTACTAGGCTAACAGCTTAAAAGCCCTTACAGGTTAACCAGTATAACCTGATTTTACCCAATATGTGGCCCCTAGGGGCAAGAAGATGGCATAGGTTTGTACATATGCCTTGAGTATTTTACAGGTTGGCCCTCCGCATATGGGGCATAGGCACTATAGCAGGTTTGAATTTATGATTCTCTGTTCATTGATACAAACTGCATTTGAAGAGGGCTAGGGAAGGGCTCTGTTTAACATGAATAGGAAGCCTGTTCCAAAGAAAGGGTTATCTCTGTGACACATCTGTCTCTCCAGCATGTTTTGTTTGAGTCACTGACTAGGTTTAGATCCCAAGATCATGTGACCCTTCTGCTGCTCATCTCATGGATGGGTAGCAGGTCCATCAATGCTGGATTTGTGAGGGCTTTGTAGGTTAGACATAGGTCACCCTTTAATAGTCAGTAGAAAACAAAATAAAGGGATACAGCTTTTAGTCTGTCCACAAAGGACATGTTAACACTCCATATTTCCTTTGTAAGGAACCTCAAGAGTCACTCCAGATGTTGTATGTACCTAGACAAGGGCATGCCAAATGGCACTCTGTACTCAATTATTTGTCAAATGAGAGCTGAGTACAGTGAGACCTTCCTCGGGAATCATGAAGCTCGGCGCAAGGCTGGCGTAAGGCTTGCGCCGACCGTGTGGCGTGAAGAGGGCGCAGTAGCGCCAAATCCATATTAATGAAGGTGCGCTGCCGACACAGCCACGTACACAGGAAAGGAGCGTGAGTGCATAGGGCGTGTCGAAGTGCCGCACGGAGGCGTGGAAATGGCAGCTGTCGATGTGCAACCTAAAATGCTTGCATATAACAAGTTGCAAGATAGTAATCACGTCAGTGTCCGTGGATACTGAAACATATGCAAAGCATGCAAGAAAGTACCTGCGAACACAAAGTGAAGAAGCAAACACAAATGCACGGTAGGGAATAACGGGTCCCTATCCCGCGAACAAATGACATGGAAGACCGTGTGGCGGTAGTCCAACGCAGTGTAGATAGCCATACCAAGTGGAAGTGAAATGCATCATATGTTAGCGAGCTGCCAGTAGGTACGTCCAGCCCAATGGTGAGGGTCACCAGCTGACCCATAATGTGAGGGAGGGTACACAGCTGGGCAGATGTGTCCATAACAAAATACACAAGAAATGTAGATATCTAGCGACCATATGTCCGAATCATATCCCACAAGGCATGTAATAGTCACATACAAAAGGTATGTCCGTAATTCACATACCAAATGTGATAGGAAATAGAATAAGCATGTAAAAGAAACAGAAGGAGCATATAAACAGCTACAACAATAAGGACACATGTAGGCTGAAATGAACAGTATTATCCATACCATATACTAGGATTACCACCTGTCCACTTTGCGAGCGACAGTCCCTCTTTGGGCAGTTGTGTCCTGACAAAAACCTGTAGAAATGGCAAATGCCCTGAGATTATAGGGCAAAATTATTCCCTATACGTTATATAATAGTTGCATTAAACAGTTTTTCTGTATCTAAATTACATAAATGTTATAAGAAACAGAATAAGTAACTAAACTGCTACAAGAATAAGCTTTTATATAGGCAAGAATTCTAAGTTCTATCCTGTGTACTGACCATGGGTATGTGTCGGCCTGTAAAATGTGATGTTTGTACCAAAAATGTCCCACTTTGGCCAATTGAAAAGGTGGCAACCCTACCGTCGACTGTGGGGAGGTGTTGTCCACTACAGTCGGATATGCGTATGGAATATATCCCATTCTGGACATAGGAAAAGGTGACATCCTACCAATGAGTACAAAAGGCTGGCAAAATCCGGATGTCAGTGGTACAAGCCGAACTTGTCAGGATGTGTCACAGTCGAACGGGTAGTACCCGGGTATACCAACCATGTAATGAAAGTTAAGTATGGGCGTGTAGCTATGTGTGTGAGGTATAGCATGTGGAAAGCAAACATGGCAGGGTAGTCCACACAACCATACAGGTACCAGACACATGTAGTGTATTCCATGTGTTACTCTGGCCGTGTCATGGGCCAACAACCAAAGCAGTGATGTATGGGGTGTGAGGAATCTGTGTGTGTGGGGTGGATGGGTAATGGTACAATCCTCCAAGGCAATACTGTGTTGTATGCAGAATAGGTGAACCGGAGGTGTATGAGGGAGCAGCGGGTTAAGCTGAAAGAAACACAAACACATGTATAAACAGCTGCAATACAAGCAGACAGGCCATACTGTAGAACACAATCCCACAAACAGATGAATATTGAAATGTGCGATACAAATGTATAGATATGTCACTGGCACATACCCACAGATTGGTCCTGATGGAACGGCCATAACAAATGCAACACATCTGGATGGAACTGGCCATAACAAATGCAACACACCTGGATGCATAATTGACTACCCAGCATCCCCTCCACATCACACAACCCGCTCCTGTACCTGAACGTCCACCAAATCCAGCCATACTTAGCCTACTGGTTTGGTGCAGCCACAGCTACACATAGTGGCAACTACGCATATGTAGTAGGTAGTGTCACCCTAGGCGGTTGCAGGATTGCACACAACCTCATCACATTTTCGTAATTCCAAAAAGATGTTCGGTATTCCTCTTGTTGTGGCTCGGTCCAATTTTTGGATATCCCTCATGGGATACATAACCTATGTAAACATTCGAGCGGAAGACACAAAGTCCAGTCCTGTAGATATCTGGACAGAAGTTGGAATGTGCATTAGAAGTGCACGACACTGTCTAGCCCTAAGTGGTCATGTATAACCTACTACCCAGGATCAAACACTTGCCCGTGACGCACGTGTCCCGACACAAATAAGCGGGAGAATATATTGCACACATTCACATAGTGGCAAATGGTATAAGGGTGATGAAGGCACTGACGTAAACAGGATAACCCTGATCTACTGTGTGAGGGACACTTAATGTGTGTGTAGGTGGGACCGACCATACCTGTCAACCTCTGAGAGCAAGATATCTGGACAAAGCCGTGAATAAAAGTGGGACAAAGGCCCAAAAGTAGGGACAATTTGTAAAGATTGCTCTTAGAAACTTAGAAAGTTGATAGAATAACAGTTTGTACATTGGCATTAATTACCTGAAGAGTATGAAGTCTGAAACTCAACTGTCTGCCATTATGTTCTGACTTCAGTCTTTAATGTTTAGCTACTGATTTTCCAGAAAACAACAGTGTATTACAGAGGTCCGTACATATTTACAGTAACAAACCTTCACATTTGTTTACTGTACTACTGCATACCTGTAGTTAATTCATGTCCAAAATAATAATCCTCATATAAATGCATACAGGAAATAGTCAAATGTGAATAGGAACACCCCTCACCGTGGATTACGTATTGTAACCACCCCCCACCCATAGTATGTATTGCCAACATAAAAAGCTGCTGACAGGTGCCGAAACACCTGTGTCTGTAAACACAGGTAAAAATCTATAAAATGGACAAACTCTGTCCATGTGCTTTGTCTGATATTTGAACTCGGTCAGGGCAGTTCCGTTCACCAGGCGGACAAGCTTAAACCCAGATCACCACATGAACACCCTGACAATCAAAAACTTGTATGTGCCAGGACTATAAGCCTTGGAGTTCTGCATATCCTTGGAGTGATTAAATATGCAGCTTGAGTCCAGAGCAGTAGGGAATAGGGAATGTGTAATATGTAGTACTGCATTTTTCCCAGCAGAAGAATGGATGCCTGTGTTGTAAGTGAAGCGGTGAGGCATATGTTAATGTAGCTATGTACTATGGGTATGCATATAAATGAGTCAGAACACCAATAGTATAGTGGTTACAGCATTCGGCCAACGTGAATGCAGTGCCGGGTCAACTACGACTACAGCACATATAAGTTTAAAGTGTAATGAATGCGTCTGTGCTGTAAAGACATTTAAATATGTAAATGTGAACATGTGTTTCGCATATGTCCGTTAACCGGATTACAGATATTTTACTGGTACCATCACAATTAATAAAGCCCACATAAGCACAAAGTCTTAGTAAACATATGTAACCCACAATAAGGATATGCAAGTGCGCCTGCGCGTGTGTAATCCGCTCACAGCATAGCAAACGAATGCTGTTTCCTACACGTTTATTTATATATCTATATATGGATATATATATTTGTGTATAGATATATATTCACAGACTTATAAACTAAATAAATATATGAAATAAAGAATGTACAGACATATATATATATATATATATATATATATATATATACACACAATACATTAATTGATATATATATAACAAACATATAAACATATGTCCTTGTAGATATAACACATGTACATAAATAGGTTACATTATAGCTATTATGGATAGACATACAGACAGGCAAGAATGGTAAATACACAGCTGCTTTCCAAACCATTGCCCGGAAAGTACCAGTGTGCCAAATCTGCAAGTTCTACTCTTTAAACATGGATATAGGTGTCCTTTGCAGGACTCCAAAAATTGGCCCACTACAGACACCGTCCTGTAATGATCGAAGAAAAGAAAGTCACATCCGTAGCTACAATATAGCTGTACATGCAACAGTAGCTTGTGCAAGGGTAATAAGACATGGGTTGACAGAATGTATGACATGTCCCGATACGCGGAGAGAGGATAGTGCTTAGAAGTGTCTTCATACTTTATTATCGCTCACATTAAATATGTCTTATGACTACTGTGGAGGGGTGTCAGGTATGGGAATTATGGCTAAGCAATAATGGGCCTAGGTTCCCAGGTGTTGGTTGGCACAGATTTAGTAGGTCCGCCCCGTGGGAGTGATTAATATTCCTATGTGGGTTTAGCACACGCCTATACCTAAAAACTTGTAACCAAAAGAATATGCCACAAAAAACAATTGCGTTCCGGCACTATTAAGGCTGTCCTTTATATCCCACTTCCTCCTGCTAGACTTCCATTGTAAATGCCAGCATAAAACCACGAATAAACGAAGTATGCAAAAAACTAATTCTTTAATATGAATAAACAAAACAGACGTAAAAGAACCTCAGATTTAGCGCTTTCATCTCCTAAACGGAGACTTCTTCAGAATCTAGTTGTAACTAATACCAACAGTCTTTTATATTATTCTTAATTCCCAATAGTAGTTGAGTAAATTAAGTAACTGCTTAATACAATGTTAAATTTAAAAGGGCAATTCATTTTCATGTTGAACCACATCAAATGCAATAGGAAATACAGAGTAAAATGTTCTAAGCATGCTGTTCCTTAAAAAATACTGAATAAATAAATAATTAAGTAAATATCTTGATGCAGGTGAAAAACATATTTGCATACAATAAGTGAATAAAATGAGTAAGATATGAATATATATTTGTATAAATAATTAAATAAATAATTACGTATGAATATGAATATAAATATGAATATAAATATAAACAGTAAGTTAATTAATTCTATACAGATAATAAATAATTCTAAACAAATAATAACAATGGGTAAAATGTCTTGAATTGTTTAACGCCTATACCTTCCAAAAATGAAGATATGGATATTGTGTAAACCACTGGGGAAAGACGTAGGGACTTATATCAGTGTCATGTAAGCGATTATCATGGAAATACATGCATACGAATAAGATGGTAACCATACCTCTCAACCTTTCAGAATAAGACATCTGGACAAAGGCATATTAAAATAAGTACAAATAGGGACTATTTTAAATATTCCTCTGACAAAGTTAGAACATTGATAGAATAATGGATAATTCATTAGTATGAATGCTTTGAGGGTTATTAATTATAAAATACTAATGTCTGTCATTATTATCTAACCTCACAGTCCTTAATGACTTGCCACTAATTTACCAGAAAGGCACAATATTATGAAAAAAGGAACAACATTATAAGTCTAAGTTCGTGACATTTACCCAAAATGTGTACAGTTGAGAGGTATGAAGGTAACTCTGTCCTAAATAAATGTACAGAACTAGTGATATCAGGTGGACAGGTGTGAAGAAAGACGTGATGACAAATGACAAAACATGTATAAGTCAAAAGCATGTACCTCGATAAATGTGAATGAATACGTATGCCCTGTGATAGTCAATGTGAAAGATTAATAGAAACAAAATAAATGTGTCCCTCAGGGTGTTATGTAATGTCCCCGATACAGTGTTCAGTCTCCCACACTCGCATGTGAGTTCAGCCACTGATGGAAAGCGCAAATACCGGTGAACACATAAGGTAGATGATAGCATAATATGTTTTGATTAGCACCTGTTGGCTTTTGTGAGGAAGACAACACTCTGGGTGGGTGTGTCCTGCAAAAGGAATGTAATGGCATCTGGCCTGTGATTTCTTCTTGTGTGTATTGGTGTAATAAAATGATATATCTTGTATCAGAAACAGATACATGTTATAGGAAACAGTATTATCGACTATACTACTACAAGAAAAATCTGAAGGTATGAAAAGCGCTGAAGTAGTCAGTTTAGAATTGACCGCAGGTATGTGTTGACTTGTCAAATGTCACAGCTGTATATATAGTACCTATAGGACTGTCACCTTTACAAATGATGGAAGTGGGAGCTGCTCTGTAGAAATGTCAGATGTAGCAGGTCAAAACATACCTACAGCCATGCATACTCCACAAATAGACATATTAGCACACAGCAAAGCTTAGGCCAGGAGTCATGGAGCCTTGGCCGGCGTGTACGAGTAGAGTAAGAGTAGAGCAAGGCAAGATGTCTGCTGAGCTATTCAGCAATATCCTGTAGGGGCGTGTAAGACAGCCGCTAAAACGAACGTTGCACGGACAATGTTAGGATATGCAAATTACTCCATTTGTAGGTGAAAGCTATGCAAATGATGTAAATCTGCGATGCATGAAACAGTAAGCTGTCTGTGCAAGAGTAGAGTTATGTGCAGAAATGTTCTCGGATGTTAACCGAGTTACATTCTGCAAGAAGCTAAACGGAGCACTGTCAGCTGCAAATAAAGGATGAATTTAGTTGAAGAAGCATGCCAATGGCCAAATATAAGGCCAGTGGCATATTTTTCCATTGGAAATTAATAAAACTCTATTTGTCCTCCCCCGATCTCGAGTGTGTAAGCGTAGCGCAGCGGCGGGAAAACGCACTGCGCTTTTAAAACAAGAAAAATATTTAAAATATACATAGAAATTGTAATTTTAGTTAAAAGTTAGTTCGCCATGCAGGTGAATGGCAAGCTGAAGACAACATGGCTACTGAGTACTGGTTGCTATGTTTGGAAGCGCTCTGTCAGAGATATAACCAAGCATTAGTAGGCAATCCGATGCAATAGAGGCTGAGGATAGTGAATCACAATTTGTCATGCCATATGGGCCAAGCCACTACAGTGTAAGAGTAGGTTAAGGGGACTATCAGAGTAGAAGATAGGTGACATCATGAGTGTGTATGTATGAAACACTGTAATCCTATCGGAACAGTGTGTCACATGTTTGATGTCAGTTACTCATCAGTGGAAGAGGTGTGTTATGATTTATCCTAGGTAAAGTCAGGATTCTGACGGTGTACGCCATGGATATCACTGATGTTTCTTGCTAACCTGCTTACAGTGTGTTCACGCCTGTGCACGCCTGTAAGCCCAAGTAAGCATGTGTGCACGCGTCAGCCCGTGTGTGCGCGTTGAAGAATGAGTAAGCTAGTGTAAGAATGTTGAAGCCCGTGTAATCTTGTGTAAGCGAGTGTACATGTTTGTAAGCATGTATAAATCTGTACTACACATATCACACATGTACTGCACACTCTGAAACACATGCTGCCAATACTACACATGTCAGTCAAATGGCACATGGATGGATAATAAATCCGCATAATTAACAGTGCTGTAAACTATACTACATTGATGGTCATAGCTGCAATGCATCATGCCTGCTTACATACACCTAGAAGGATATCACACTTTGTGTTAACAACATTTTAACATTAATACAGTGCTATAAAGCCACCCTGTGCATCAGCACCATGTTAGTCTGTTCCTGCATCACTGTTCCACATGACAGGTGGTGGCACAGGTGTCATCATATGCACAGGGTATGGTGTTTCTTTTCCAGAGCCTGTCATTGAGCCATCCAATCAACATGTAAGTATGTGTGTGTGTGTGAGGGACAACAGTGTTTGCATGGCCCAATGTTGATGCAATGTGTGTGTGTGTGTATGTGTTAGCCCTAGCAGTTTGTTCTCTGTGTGTGTCTGCATGTACACAGTTTCACCATGTGTCAGCCATATACAGGAGGTTGTGGGACAGTCACAGACCGTACCTGCCAGGCTGTACAGATCGCCATTAGTGGCCATGGACACCCATCCATGCATTCAACAATATTCCAGTCCTGCACCTGTCAATGTATACACATACATTCTTGGAATCTGTATCACAACCTGTGGATAAACGGGAGTCAGTAATGTTAACCTGATTTGCATAGTGTTGTCAGTTAATACATAGTTATATGAGCCATACTCATCCTCTAAAGTAATAATCACTGCTGACTGTTGCTGAGATGTGCACACGACCGTTTAGAGGTGCTGTACTATCATTGTTTTCAATGTCCATTGTAATACCCAGCAACAAAATAACTGGTCACTACACAACTATAACCCAGGATCACTACAGCACACAGTATGTGCACTATCACAGAGCCATAGCAGATTTACATACATCAAAGGTGATCACGTACAGATAATGCAGCACATTCAATAGTGCTAATATCCACATACATATCTATATCTATCTACATTTTATATATATATATATATATATATATATATATATATATATATATATACACACACACACACACACACACACACACACACACACACACACACTTGGCAGGGTTGGGATCAGAAAACAGGCCTAACTACCTTATCACACTACAGCATTATGCATGTACAGAACGCGCTACCGTGATTACTAGATCACAGCATTCACACAGGCATAGCTCTAGCTTGCTGGCATCAGCATCAAAGGCAAAGACACCATACAGATTTTATGGAGAGTGAATAGTGTAAAAGCAATGTACTGTTGTCATGCAGCGGGAAACTCACACACACACACACACACACACACACGTGGCAGGATTGGGATTAGAACACAGATCTAACTACCTTATCACAATACAGCATTACGCATTTACAGAATGCGCTACCAAGATTACTGAACACAGCACTCCCAGAGGCATACTTGTAGGTGGGTGACATCATCCGCAAAGGCAAAGATGCCGATTGGGAATGTATGTAATGTGAGGTGTCTAAAAGCATTACCGTGTCCCCAAGCAGCTGGAAACACACACACACAGACACACACACACAGAGGCACACACTTGGCAGGGCTGGGAGTCGAACATACACCTATCTACCTTATCACACTACAGCATTACGCATTTACAGAACACACTACCGAGATTACTGAATACAGCACTCCCAGAGGCATACGTCTAGGTGGGTGACATAATCCGCAAAGGCAAGGACGCCGATAGGGAATGTATAGAAAGTGAGCAGTCTGAAAGCATATTACTGTCCCAAGGTAGACGTAGACAAACACACGGCAGTGGTGTGATCGGGGCAACTAAATATCTACGGAGCACTACAACACCACTACATAGATGCTGGATGCGCCACAGACAGTACACCCTGCAAGACAGTGTGTTCAATGTAGGCATCTATCGTGACGTTGAAAATAGACATCTGTTGCCTGGATGTCCACCATCGCTATACAGGATGTCAATAGCCATGCCCATACACAGAGGCACATCACCGACACAAGGGGTCACTGGCCATGCCCACACCCTTAGTATCACACGTCCGTTTGGAATGTACTGTGTGCCCATCTACACAACAGTGTACTGGGCATGCTCACACACTTAGCAGTAGCAAAGGGCCATCTTGCATGCACATGGATTCTAAACACGTAAGGGTGCAGTTTGGAATGTACTGTGTGTCCAACTACACAACGGCATACTGGGCATGCTCTCACACTTAGCAGTTGCAAAGGGCCGTCTTGCATGCACACAGATTCTAAACATGTAAGAGCACAGTTTGGAATGTACTGTGTGTCCAACTACACAACGGCGTACTGGGCATGCTGTCTTGCATGCACACGGGTACTAAACACGGAAGGGCACAGTATGGTATTACTGTCCCCACGTACATGAAGGCCACTCACATGTATTGACCAGTACACACTCAGGAGCCATCACAGATGTCTCAGGTGCAGATCACAGAGGTACACACCACAGTCTACAATGTAGCCCTCAGACATCACCATGTCATTGGACCAGCAACACACAGCCATACATCAACACAACACGGTGTGACTCATGACCAGTGGACTGTACATAGGTGTACAGCCACTGTGCAGACTACACATGTACCGACCGGGTTCCATCATGTGTTATTCATTGCAATGATACCACTGTACAGAACCAGGTCGGCTCTACACATACCAGGGGCCCTGGGTCTTACACAGCTGTGACAGATGACTGTCACTGTATACCAATGAACACACATGTTTGGATATGTCATACATGTAATTGCAGTGGATATGTGCATGGACCACACATACAACACATATGTACATAGCATAGCTTTTGCTGTCCTCCGTGCAGACAAGTGGCTACAGCAATCATACACACGCAAATGGATGGTGGGTCCATGGCTGTTGAATGCCAACAGTACATGAGGTAGCAATGTTGACCGAGGACACATTCCCTCTGTACTAGTTACCCATGACACCCATCCTATCATACAACAGTCCATGTGTTATGTATGTCAACACACATGTCCACCAATTGCAATGCATACAAACATGGATACATGACAGGCATGTAGGACCAACACACATGTACAAACTGTAGTGTGCATGCAGCTACCATGTATGTGTAGTAGCTGATGTAAGTAACTCATCTGTGCCTAACTACAACATTCAGTTGCAATGCAGCCCCATCATTGACACCTGTATATGGTGACATACTGACAGTACAGTAGGATGTACATCAGGTATGGATGGATGTGTGTACATAAAGTGGTGATCCACCAGTGTAGATAGATGTTCGCCGGGGATGGTTCACAGGTGTGTCACATGCCATTCTACCATTACATGTGCAAACAGTACACTATGTTACTGTTACTTGACAGTGAAGACATAAAACCGACACAGCGGTCGGGTGTTACCAACTGTACGTCACTTGACACCTGTAACACTTACATCCTCCTGTGTGCATATAGTAGCACAATTGCCGGACATAGCATTGGTACACATAATGCAACCAATACTGCTGCATGTCTGTCAGATGTATCATCATATAGCAGGTGTATCATTCACAGTACTGCCATGTGTGTTTGCATGTGTGACCATATATGTCACATATGGTGGGGAATACATCCCAATTGTAACACACCCCTGTACACTGTTGTAGACATCTGCACATACTGCAGTGTGGAAAGCATGACATAGGCAGGTGTGGTGTGTGTATCACACACATCAGCTATCTGTATTTGTATGATATTTGTGGTCTCCACAGTGTGTGTGTGTGTGTGTGTGTGTGTGTGTGTGTGTGTGTGTGTGTGTGTGTGTGTGTGTGTATGTATGGCTGTCTGGTGCATGGAGTGAGGGTGTATGCTACCATACAGAACACACAGGATCCCTAACCCCTCATGGTGATGCAGTCTACTACCCTGTTGATGCCATCGGTCTCAGCTGTACTGGCTACCTGTACATGTCCTTTCTCTGTGTCGTGTCGTGTAGGTGCACAGTACTGTGAGGGTGATGACCACATAGGCAAGTGTCCTCACCTCAACACTATGTGGTGTGTGTTATAGTGTTGTTGACTCCGTGAGTGTGGGCATGTTCCTGTAATGTGACAGGGTATTACTGCTACACAGTGAGGCCTCATGCTATCAAGTGGCCTCTAACATTATCATTGGCCAGACTGTTGTGTACAACCCCTGCACCATGTTAACATACCTGTGATGTGACCTGGTATGGATGTCACATCTCTAGCCACTGTAGCCTATTAAACTGCACACATGCTGCTGGATCAGTATATGTGTGGACATCTGTGGTATGTTAGACTTTCCAGCTGTCCGGTTGAGGCTACGTATAGCATGCTGAGATTGCCATACGTATCTGTGAGTACTCCACAGTTACACATGGGAGACTGCAAACACTGCTACCTGTAGGCACATGCAAGTAGACCAAAAGGAGGGAACCAGGGCATCATTACCAACATGCTCTTACTGTTGTCACCGAGACACATACTGTGAACATATAACAATGCATGCTACACCTGTACTACATGGTATGTCTGGTGCGTGTCAACAGTACACAACTAATGTAATATACACATCTCTCACTATTCTTACACAACTAATGTAATAAACACTTCCCTCACTAGTCATACACAACTAATGTAATATACACTTCTCACTATTCTGTTCACCCTGTACATCAGACCATTTGAGCATGTCCCTGCACTGATGGTGTGGATGACAGGGATGCGGCATAGGCTTCATCATATGCACAGGGTGAAAATGGTTGCCAGGGGCATAGGCTGCACCAATGGGTGACATCATGTGTGTGGGTAAGGGCCGGTGATATAATTGGACATGTCTGTTCAATATGCATGTGGGTGTTGTGGTGCCCTACAGATGTGTTTGCTGTGTGTGTTTATGTGTGCACACAGTTCTGCCTTTTGTGAGACCTACACAGGGGTATTATTGACAGCTCCAGATTGTACAGACCAGGTTGTACAGCTCACTGTGTCTGGCCATGGTCACATGACCTGTGCCTGCCAGGGGTTGCACGAGCACTACCAGGCAGAGGTACAGATTGACTACTGTCTGACGACACATGTCCACTGGAACCATGTCCCCTCTGGGAATGTCCTGGGCCACGACCACATGGCCTGCTGTGTCCTGGTGTAGACAGAGCAGCAGCAGCTGCACTGCTACTGCTACTGGCACTATGGGAGCGGGCATGTGAGGTGGCACACTCACGTCGACCTGCACTAGGTGGTGTAGCTGGCCTACGTCCACATGGCCTATGCCTCACTCCTACCAGATGTTCCAGCACAGACAGCTCACGCTTGTGGATTGCCATGCTATGGTCAAGGATTCTGACCATGTCACCCAATCGCCTGTCCAGAACATCAGCAATCTGCTGTTGAGCATTTGCCAATGCCTAGATGTTGTCATTTAGGGTATGGATAGCAGCCCTCTGCAGCCTCTGCCCTTCTCTGTTCTGCCATTCAGCACATGCCTGTGCTGCCATTACAGACTGGAGCATGTGTCTGGTGATACCAGCTGCTGCACTCTGTCCTGCAGGTGCATGTGTGCCAGAGGTCCTCCTATGAGCAGCACCGGCCACATGCCTGTGTGGCACATCTGCAGACATTACACTGACACCATGGTGTGGAGACACACCATCTGTAACCACCACACATTCCTGTTCCACACTATCAGACGCTGACTGTCCTTCCTCTATGGCCACTGGTAATGTGGTATGTGTTGGCAGCAGAACTGTGTGCGGGGAAGAGGGGGACATAGCTGAGATGGCAACCACTGGCGCAGATTCAGCCCCTGACAACCCTGCCTGTACCTCATGCATATGTTCATCACTGCTAGTATCTGTGGGGACACTAACGTCAGATGGACCGCAGGAGGGTAACGCACCTACATCGCCTGTGAAGGCAAAGAAAGACTCTAAATTACAATAGATACACACACACACACAGACACACACAGACACAGACACACACACACACACACACACACACACACAACATGCATGTGATTTGACAGACGGCATGCAGCATGCCTGTGATACAGCAGACGGCATGCAGCACAGACATTGATAGTGTTAGTAAGCATACCCCTGGGGTGCACACTACAGCAAGCAGGTGTCATATCAGTAGCCATGCTGTTCACACAATCATGGTAGTATGCATGCATCCCCATGATACACCATGTGGACCAGAACAGGATAACAGTACACATGGCTGACGTGACCTTGACATGTAATCTGCTGATGTGTGCGTTAACATGCATACATGTCTGACACAATGGTATCCTGACACATGTACAGCGTCGTAATGGGCATCACATTGCTGTGTTGTCTGTATGCTCTACAGATAGAATGCATGTTTAGCAAATGTGCATGGAAGGGTAGTGTGAGCCGTCTACATTGCTCTACAGTGTGAAGTACAGACACTGTGCCATTGCATGGCATCATGAGGCATCTATATTGCTATACAGTGCATAATATGTACACATTGCATAGCCATAACTGTATGCATACCCATGACTTAACTGTGGATTGTGACCCACGATGCTGAGGTGTATACACACCAAACCATGCTGTGTCATGTGACAGGTCACTGGAGGACCTACAGATGACACCCCTGCACAACAACTACAGAGTCTTAGCTGCCTGGCAACCATGTACACACATAGCGGACTTGTCAATTCACCATGTCCCACATGACATTGATGTACCAAACACACGAGGTGCACAGCTGACAGCGATGTCCTACAGCAGCAAGGGAAATGTACAGTATCTGTGGCCTGATGTGGTGTCAATGTCTGCGGAAGCTGTAGAGGTGACTACTGTCATACTATGACACAGGCCTGATGTTCAACACATCTTATATGGTAGACATCAGTGACACCTCCACTGGCTGTGCACAGGCTTTTAGGAAGTCCAGTGTACCACATCAACTGTATAATCGGTCAACTAAGGCTATAATTGGACCATGTGTGGACAATGTGAAACAGAGTGTATACACATCACATCTACTGTGTGACTACGTATCTCTGGACATCCCCCATGGTCATGTGTGCACATGTGTTGGACAAATGTGTGTGATGGCCATCTATCACACATGTCTGTATTGTCCCTTATGACATACACCCATAGATGTCAGATATGTCACCATCCACAGGGCTATGCAGACAACAGGTTGTATGTGGGGTATGGGTTATGGGATAGTGTGACATTATTGCAGCCAATATACTACGTATCTGGGACATGTCAGATGGCACTCAAAATGCAGGACACTGTTTCGGTAACAATAAAGGCTGTCTTTAAGCATATACCAGGACTCGAAATATCCAAAACAATCCAAAGGTCGTCAAACCAAGGTATATTTATTACAAAAAGCCCAAAGGCTAAAAACAGAACAAAAACAAAAAACGAAACATATAGTTCACTGATTTAGCGCTTTCATCTCCTATTCAGAAGACTTCTTCAGAATCAGTGTATCCTCAAAATTCCATAATTTTATACAACTTTCAAAACTTATTAGGCTGTGTAATTGGCTGGCATTTAATTACCTCCTAGATTGAAGGTATAAATTTAAAGGCAGAACGTCCACATACATAATGCAAAAGACTTGAATATACAAAAGGCATACATGACAATCACCTTATTTATCATTTCTTACCTCAATTTTACATTGTTATATCTATAAATAATTAATAAAATATCAAAGGTAATTCCAGATAAAAAACATAGTAAATAAAATATTAATAATAAATATAATATAATAATGATGTAACCATGTAATGGTTAGGCCTATGCATATAAATATAATAGTAATGTAAGTAATATTACCAATGAGTTAATATATTGGTACAAGAATTGATCTGATAGGAACTATAGGAGTGTAAAAATATAAAAAATACATATATGTCAGATGGTACATCACAATGTGTGCACCCATTGCAGGGGCATATAACACAATGGTGACTCCGGTGGGCTGCCCATATCACAGCTCACTGTGTGGTACTGTTTGCATACCACACGTGTTGTTCCAATGTATAGTACATATGCCTCCATTGTAGAACACCTCCACCGTTGTATGCACAGCTGACCATACATGTAGCAATGACAAATACTTTGGTTTAATGTTGGTGTATCATTTCATTTGTATATATTGCACATGGGTGGCCTGTGTGAATGATGGGTGACACGACCTGTATATCGTGAATGGAATGAACATCAAGTGTACAAGTGTTAACTGGCCACATGGTGAATAGATCTATGCTTTAACATGCCTGATACTGATGACAGTCTCACCTGCAACGGACTCATGTCTGTGCGGCACACCAGAGGTACCTGTATAGGGGTGACACAGCAGTATGAACATTATCCATGACTGTATGACAGCCACAGGGTGCACTGTGCATGTTAACACATTCGCCTGTACAATAGCATATAGTGTGCACATGTATGCATACACAGGGTAGCATACTGTAGTATGCAGCATGTGTGTCCACATACCATGCATATGTTGTTACATTACATAATGTACAGTGACACATGCACGTAAATGGGATATAGTAGCCATATGTGCAGTACTGACTTACCAGGAAACTCCAGGCTCATTGGTTGGGAGACACCTACCTCCACGATGGCAGCTAGTGTTTGTGGATGCTGTTATGAGGCTGTCCCCAGACTGGCCAGTAGCTCCTCAGTGTGTGTGAGTGGGGGCTGGGTTGTTGGCCTACCACCTGTTCCACCTTGTTCCCTGGCGATTGCAGTGGCACACTGTTTTGCATGTTGTATCAAGTCCATGCAGTGTCTGCGCACCTGCTGGTAGGTGCGGTTATGGCCACCCACATCGTTCACCCTCCTGCGAAGATCTTGCCACCAGTCGTCCCGCTGCTGGGCATGCTGTGGCACATGGCTGAACAACACCTCGTAGTTCTCATGGAGGTACGGGATGAGGACATCATCCTCCTGGCAGCTGTACACTGGAAGGCGTCTACGAGCCATTATCTGTAAGACATAATGATGGTGACAGGTCACAGTTTCAGAGATGTACAGAGATACTGCTGCACATACATTTCTATGACAGCTAGTATATCTGCACAGTTATCTTTGCAAATCATCATGACACTGACATGACTGACATGTTTGTGTCACACACATGTAACACCCGTTATGCATTGGATATCATCACCATATATGCTTGTCACCTCATTACAGTGTTCATACTCCATGTGAATGCTGTCTTGATGTGAGCATGTGTGTTTGCCTGCACTGGTGTTCTTACCTATCTGCACATGAATGGATGTGTCGACGGTAATACTGTTGACCTTGATGCTGTGCATATATCACATATCAACACAGACACAGCCTTAATGGAATTGAGCAGTGACAATGCACACATATGCATGGAAACCTGTACATGCATGTGTTTTGCCATATACAGCTACACAGCACTGTACAGCTGTTCAACATCCTGCCACAGATCGCCTGTGTTGCACATGTGATAGACATGGGACAATGACTAGTCGGATGTCATTCGCAGGGATGGTTATCAACTATAGCATGTACAGGCAAGGTTTCCTAGTTGTATCTGACAGCCATTATGCCACCATGAGGTGCATCAGTGCCACATTACTGATCCAGACAGTTGATACTACATCTACCATGTGGCCATCACACCATGTATGACAGGGTTGACATGTGCAGCTTTGATGGACAGGGTTGCTTGGTATGGCGGGAGTATGTCACATGTATGGCACAGGGATCTGTCCAGCATGTGACGATCCTAGTATGAGGACGGTGGCTGTCCATGATGTATGTCTTTCAGATCAGCATATGGACATGTAGCATGTCCATCATCATAGTGTAGCACATGTCTTTATGCAAGGTAGACAGCATGCTGCATAGTGGAGGTGAGGATTGTGAAGGTTGGTATCACCCATCCACGCATGGCCATTACACCTTAAAGGTGATATGTGATCCAATATTGGTCACCCAAGTGGTGTGTATGCCTGTCCAATGATCTCCGTGCTCATGGATGGCACCCTGTCATGACATGGGTATCTCATATGACTACCTAAGGGGCCTGGAGACGTCACCAAGTCAGGGAGGTGTACTGCACAGCACCATCCCTTACACAGTGTCCATAATGTTGACCACAGCCTAGGTGGTAGTTAATGGGTGCAGGGATGTTCACCTAGCGGTGACAATGCTGATATCATCCATCAGAATGTGCACATATGTCACACACCTCACCCACACAGCCCATTCTGCATGTTGTTCACAACACTGTCACAGCTATTGCTCATAGGTCATGGCCATTCACATCCATACATACACAGATGCCTGACATTTGTCTGAGTGGTATGGGCTACAATGAGGGTGGAGTACAACACATTAACCCTGTTTTACTGTAGCTGACACTGGTGTGATATGCACATGTCACTCTGGCACCTTTTGTAGTTGTGAGTCTGTCAACAGGCCACTGGTAGAACACTCCTGCGACATACAAAGGTATTTGTAATCAAACATCCATACTGTCTTGTACATCTGTACTGCTAACATCTACATTGATAATGGTTCATGAACATGCAGACCATACTCAGCAGGGTTATAGTGCAGTGCCACCCATTATGACTGTCGTCACCACTTGTGGGTTGATATTATCCAACACCCTATCTGTATTGTATGTTCATGCTCAGCACTTGTTCAGAACTTGTGAGCATGTCATGAGCTACTGATTAATATAGCACCCATTCCACACCATTTCCCACAGGTACACTGTCTGTCCTCACATTTCCAGCTTGCTTACAGTACAACAGCTGTTGTACACACGTAACTCAAATATCCTATGAGACATGGTTGTATATAAAGGCATGTCCAACTGTCACGTACCAGTGCTATTGCCTGTCTATATTATGGATATGTTGTACATGTGGCAATAGAGCAATTGTCTCATGTACACATTCAATGCTGACATCCCAACATATGACACTACAGCCTGTGGGGGATGCACATATGCAGCCCTGCTGGGGGTAATGCTGTCACCAACCCTGACTGCACCTGACAGTCATGTGGGGATGTGTAACATTCGCAACACACCTCACTCATCACACAGTCTCACATGATATCCACCACAGGCCACACATATGAGGACAACTTGTGCAATACCTCTCCATACTCTGTGTAGGCACCAAAGGCAGCCCCCATCACCGAACACAACATCACCAACTTATAGCCCACAGACTCATGTGTGCCCATCACATACAGCCAATAGGGTGTTATAACATACACAACACACCAGTCTTAGGTGACTCTCTAGGCGGTCACACTGCTATTCTACTCAGCAGGTTACACAAGGCAATAGTCGCTTACATCTTGCTGTCGGGTAACTGGTTCTGCAACATAACCTATGCACCCATGCCACACCTCACCAGGTACGATGTGACTGTCATTCTCCATGTTAGTGTGACTGCCCTGAGATGCCACTTCACAGACTATGTGTGCAGGGACATGCAATAGCTCACCAGTCTCGTAGCCCTGAAGGTGTGGGCCAAGCCCTGGGGCTCATTATGTATTCATCTGGACCTGATACCACTGTACGATGACTGACTGTGTCACTTCAGCAGTTGCTTATGCTTCTGCTGTCATTCCACAGGCATCTGGTATCTGTCCGCTTTGACTGACCTGGTCAAACAACACAATGCTTTGGCACAGATGACCTGCACCTGTCAGCCCTGGGAGTACAGATCACATGTAAGGCTCTTGCTACTTCTATACTGCCTGTCTTGCACAGTTTCCAATAACAGTCACCGGCAGAACAGGAACTGGCATGCAAAACATGGGGTCATGTGACACAATGCTTGACATCTTCCTCTGTGATGCATGCAGGCAAGGCACACCTTATAATGCACCACTTCAATATCTCTGCAGTGACTGGGACCTGCCTCTAGGCTCTGTAGAGCACACCTGCAATGACAGGTTATAGACAGACCATACCTTTCAGGCATGTACCTGGACCGGCACACCCACGGCTGAGGTGTTCCCATATTCCACTATGTTGTACACACATCCTGGCTAGTTACTTAGCACAATGCATCAGAGGTGCTCCACGTGCAACTAACTGTGTCCAGAACCGCTATACACATTGTAACAAGCTACGGATTCAACAACATTCCCCATGGTTATCAGACCTCATTTGTTGGTGTACTGGACAGTAGGGCTCAGACAGCTACTACTGATGTGAGACTGACACTACCCCACACTTAACTGGGATAGCCACTCATGTACCAACACATCCGTGAGTCATAACCTCCACTCGGCTGGATCAACCCATACGCACCACCTCCAAGACCAACATTATCCTTGACATGAACACTACCAACATGTGACTGGTGTTCCACACCTCAGGTTATCCCCTCATTGGTGGATTCTGAACATATGCTAATCACCCTTGTTAGCCACATCCCAGCACCACACCCTTCACGGCATACACAGTACTTCAGTACTACAACACCTACTACAGATATCTTATGACAGTGGTAGTTAACGTCATGACACCCGTGCAGATGGACAATGCACATACAAATGCTGAAACATACCCCAGTGCACTTCATTAGCACATACACCACTGCATGGATCATGCTATTCCACACAGAGCCATGATGGTACCCACCAGATAGCAGACGTCACTCTGGTGGTCAAGTTCCATGGACATAATTTACAACAACAGGTGGAGGCTGTTGCACAGTGGTGTACAATCCCATGGGTGGGGTAGCTCACTGGTCAGCCTCAGTAGGGCCACGGGATCCCTCATCACATACTCCAAGACTAGCTACGTAAACATTACTGCGACACATTCCAGGATGTACCACAAGGCATTATGGTGGTATGTCAGTAGTCAATGGCAATACCCACATCTGTTCTCACATACAACAGTCACTTAGGAAAATTACAGAACCAGGTGATGTTGGCAACATGCTGGCGGATGGATTCAATGCTAACATTACACCCTCTCACTCACTACAGGGCCACGATCCATGCAGGAACATTGCGGTGTCCCTGCGGTCACACCTACACAGTACTAACCTGCACTCTATATGTCCTGGAACACTGGCCCCATGTCACCTTCCAAAATCCCAGGCTGTGATGTCCACAAACCTCTGAACGACATGTCTCCCCACTAGGCCACCATATTCAGTAATAGCCTTGCATCAGACATTGTGGCCCCTGAATGGCACACAGCAACAGTTATCACACTCCACACAGGGGGCGCCACAATGCACAAGTGGGACTATTGTCCTACACACCTGACTGGACTGTTCTGCATGGCTATGGGGCACATCATCATGGATGTCATTCACAGAGACATTGTTGGGCTCCGGTCCTTTGATGCCACCCGGGTTGGACTTGTTAGGGCCAGAGCATGGCTCCTACACCTGGTGGACTCCTTTCATACAGTTACCAGGGTAGTTAATGATGGTACAGTGGTCCACACAGCCTACATTGTCCTCTCATCGCCTTTCAGCACCATTCTCCATTCTGGTATTGACAACATACACATCCACCTGCACATCGTACCCTATGTCTCAGGATGTTATGCAATGTGGCTCATGGACAGGACACACACAATGAGGGTAGCATACCATAGTACCTACTGCATTTCAGTTACACTTGGCATACCACAGTCCTCAGTCATAGGGCCCCTCATGTTCAGTATATGCTTTCCTGAGGTACAGGCTAGCACAGAGGGACTTTCCCTGCCTAGCTTTACAACCCCCTGCATACAAAGTATCATGATTGATCCACCAGCTGATACTGACTCCATCCATATGGGTGTCACTGTGACGGATACCTGATATGAATATCATGGCCTCAAGCTGCATGACACAAGGTGCATGAACATCACCTTTGCATTACACCATTCTCCCACTGACTATCACATAGGTGGTAGTCCCCTACATACATGTCACATTGTACGTGTTCGTAGTACACACATATGTCGCACCCACTCCTGTGATTACCATGTTGCCACTGTGGCGTGGATATCCTTCTATGTGGCCACACTTATCTGTACTGGGTGTGTAGCTGGTACATAGGCACCCATTGTACCTCTGAACTCCAGACTTCTACACATATTCAAGGGTACAACACCCCATTTAGGGTGTACCTTACACAACAGCTACAACTTTACATACCACAACATTAACACACCATGACGTTTATTGAGCTCCGTCAGTTAAAGTATGCGGCTGAACTACGGACACCACGTCTGTACACATTTGCATACTACATACTTAGGGGTGACCTCTGCTGAAGAGACAGGGCCCATGTCCACAAAAATATTAATGGATATACTCCACATACGCAACATAAGCAAAAGCCACTGTGAGCAACATGCTCATGGATATGTGCACACATGCAACGATGAGTGGGATGTGCTTGAGGGTTACATTCCCAAATCGGACACTCACCATGCTTTGGAACATGATTCCTATGTACATCGCGCAGGGACACTCAGTAGCACTGTTCATGTGATACCTCACTTGGTGGATGAGAGATACATGTACACCAGGGTTCACTGCAGTGGCTGTACTGTGCAAAGGTGCAGGTAACACATGGCTCTGCTGTTCACAGGACACTACCCTAGAGAGGTGCCACCGGTGTGAACACTGTAGTTGCACTTACACATAGACTTGCCAGACTGCATACTACCCCACTATGAACCTGTGAAGCTATTACACATCCTTTGTGCATGGTTACTTGGTAGCCCTTCCATTTAGATTAGCTATCATGCTATTACAATGTCCTGTGACTACAAGCCATATGTATCCTGTTATTGTACATGCCAATAGACAATACCTTTCGTATGCATGATATGCCTGTTATGCTGTGTAGAATATCTGACATATCTACCTACAATACTATACATTACACATATTTTACATAGTATCCCATAATGCAAAGCATACTTACACAGCGGGACCACCTTAGACATGTCATTGTCATTATATGCCCATACACATGCCTACTGTGACAGTATATCAACATATACTATCCCCTGCTATGGCACGTACTTGTTGGACATACCCTACTACTGACGGTGGGTTGTATGGAATTGTTCTGTTTAAAGCCCTCATGTAGCATCCCTTGTGGTGTCCGTGATGTTGACCGTGTGGCCCACTGCTGGACGCAGAGTTTCTACAAGCGTTAGTATGCTCAGCAAGACATCACTACATAAATACCTTTTCCCACTTTATGCATTGCGGACACTTTTAATTAATGCAAACCAGGCTATACATACACTAAATAATTAATAGAAAACATGCTATACATACACTTACGTACCGAGTGTTCTACATACCTTGTTATCATTCCGGACTTTCGTCTCTATCTCTCTTACACTGTTTAAACAGTTATATTGTATGAGCATATAGTTTGAATGTTTGGCACGTCATCCTTATATACGTCGATACCTGTAACATGTGGTTTCCTACCGCCAGTTGGTGTTCCTGAGTGAATAATTACGTGGACATCAGCTGTGCAGCTACTCCATTCGCCAATTACGTGGCAACAGTGGGGTATAATTGAATTCTCCACTTGGGCATTGCCCATTTGCCCTACCTTTGGGGAGACGGCCTGTATTGTGTTTTGTTCTGTGTAATTGCAACTGTATGTGTAGAGACAAGTATACTTTGGATTCATGTCCCCCGTGGATTGTGTGTGATGGCTAGAGTATGTGGTTCAACATGTGGGTGTACCTGTCATCCCAACCAATAGATAATGGACTATTGCAAACAAAAACTGTAACATCGCCGTTTGTTCCATTATACAACGGCTACAATTTTGCATGGCACCTTTAATTGTGTCTCTCACAAGGTATGTTGACGGTTCTGAAGATGTAATTGACTGACTGGATGCTTGTGCTGTAATTACAGTCTGTATTGCTATAGTTTCTAGTTTGGGGGATGTCGGTGGGTGTACGTAGCATATACAGGTTTGTGGGACTTGCATTTCTACATATTACAGATATATATGTGTGTGGGCCCCTTCCCTAATTAAAGAGCTATCAGTTAGTAGACTTATGTTACGGGATTTTACATTGGGCCATTGTTAATTGGTTTCTATATAGTATGCAGGTGAGGTTGATACTTCCATACCTCTGGAATTGCAGCGATATGTAAAGGGATATTTCTAAATGACAGCTATCCCGTGTATTTCTGTCCCAGATATTTGCAGTCATTGCTGTTGTGTTGGTGACAGAACCTCTTTGCCATGGGTTGCCACCTTTTCATATGGCCATTGTTGGACACTTGCGGGACACACAGCGGTGTTTACAGGCTGACACATAGCCATGGTCAGTACACAGGATAGCACATACTTTTATCCTCAATACATACCTATTGTTGTGGGACTTTGGCTACTTATCATATTGCATGTAACATTTACGTTTCTTACATACAGACATAACTATTTCATGCAACTATTACATAATATATGGGACATAATAATGTCCTACAATCTCGGACATTTGCCCTTTGTAATGTTTTATGTCAGGACACACCTGCCCAGGGAGGGGCTGTCCCTCCTAATGTGGGACAGGTGGTAACCGTATGCCTACAGCTAGCTATACCCACACCTACCGTAATGATCTACCTCCAAGTTGGCACTAACAGACACATGATGCGGACACACACACACACACACACACACACACACACACACACACACACACACACACACACACACACACACACACACACACACACACACACACACACACACACACATTACAGTCACACGGAAAAGCACATGGCACCCTCAACACACACATACACAGACTACGGCACTCACAAACACAGTTGAACACAGTACCTACGTGGACCGCAACACCAGCAGTGGTAACTAAATGTCCCTTCATATCGTCATAGTAGTACTCGCAGTTCTACTGTTCCGGTACTGTGTTCTTTCAGTCTTTCAGCCTCGTGGTTATGCGTGTCGGTATGTTACACATTCCATAGTTGGCGGTATCCTATTTATTTGTACCTCCAAGGTGTTATGAATGTCGTTGACCTATCTATATATTTGCAGATATCGGTGAATCCGTATATATCAACATATATCACTCTATCGCCCTTTCTATCTATATTATATATATATATATGTATATATGTGTATATATATATATATATATATATATATATATATATATATATATATGTATCTCTGACAGGGAAAGTGACAGGCAAGCTACACCTTTCATTGTGTACTTGTCGGTGTATACTGTTTCCTGGACTCCGCACGTTTGTGTCTGTACCTGTCACATTACACACCTGCCGTAGGTTAGGGTTACCAGCTGTCCCACTTTGCGGGGAACAGTCCCTCTTTGGGCAGTTGTATCCTGCAAAATATTTGTAAACATGGAATATGTCCTGAGATTTTAGGACATACTTATTTCCTATAGTTTATGTAATAGTTGCATAAAACAGTTATTATGTATCTGAACCACCTATATGTTATAGAAACAGAATAAGTAAATAAACATTACAAGGATAAGCTTTTATCTAGGCAAAACAGTGAAGTTCTGATTTTCGTACTGGCCGGGTGTATGTGCCGGCCTGCAGACATCTGACGTATGTCCCACATTCATCATTTGAAGAGGTGGCAACCCTACCGTAGGTACATCTTGGCTAGCAATAGTGTTAGGTGATTGTATACATGATTGCGTGTTCTACTCCTGGCAGTGGTCGTTTTACCCTGCAGAGCAGGTGCTATTAGTACAGGGGTGAATAATGCTGGTTTCACCTTTTCTGGACATCATTGACCGTGATCTGCGCGATATTTGGAGAAGCTTAGCCCTGTTTCACACATATCCATATAGTCATATTTAAACGTCGCTTACCAGCAGTGGGCAACGCATATTCCTGCTAATGTGTGCTAAACATGATCTGATGACCTGCATCTGACATGCATTACTCGTGCCTTCGGGATTACGTTACATCCCTTGCAGGACGTGGGACCGGGAACATGCACGACGGTCACTGCATTTAACACTTGGACATCTGGGATTTGTACACGTGTTATGTCATTTTGTATGTGGAGTATACTATGGCTGTTAGTCCATACTGCACTGACATGGGTAACTCAGTTAGTTTACATATTGATGAGTCCAGTTAATGGTGTGTCCATGTGATGTTTCCTGGATGTGCTCCAGCATTGGGTATGTACATCACAGTGAGCCACACATGATACTGTGCTACAACTTCAAACAACCGTAGGTGGAGCATGCTGGGGTGACGAATACCTGTCATGGGTACACCCCATGCCTTGACACAACATTCATGATTACATTATGTGGAGCCCCTCATTAACGCAGGAGGGAATCCGTGCTGAGTGTGTGCAGAACAGTGCTTACACACATGTGCTCCCGTGATTGCCTCTGCTCCACTAAGCAACAGTTGGTTACTCGAAGTTGTGGCGACAGCGGACACTGTTTGCCCTGTTTGGTGTATGGCCTCTGACAATCGGGCGTGTACCTACCGATGTACCTGGGAACCTATACACACAGCACCAACATATGCTGATAGGCACGTGTACTGTTCAGGTGTTGACATTCCATGTTCCAATAGCTGTTGTGTGTACAATGTTTGAGGACTGCCTATGTAGGATTCACACAGTGGGTCACCTATACATTACAATTTACAGGCGGTTGTGTTTGCATGCCATCCATTTTACTGTGTGTGCAGGTGGAGAGGTGTGTCAGTCTGTAGGGGCCTACACTGTCAGAGTATGTGCTATACGTTCCCTCTTTGCCAAGGCGTAGGCATATTGGGCACACCTCCGTCTTCCTACTGGGGCTGGCACAGTGTGTCCTTGGTCTGAATCCCTCTGTGCCTGTGATGGCTTTGGCAATTGCGGTGGGCTATGAGGGCCTTCACCATTTTGTCCCTGCTGCAGCTGTTTCCGCAGGATCATATTATGTAGCATGGCACATACTATGAAGATGTGAGCACATGTGCCTGGAGAGTACTGCAAGGCTCCACCAGATGTGTCCAAGCACTGGAACCATGATTTCAGCATCCCGAACACATGCTCTATGATGATTCTGGTTTGTGCGTGTACCTCATTATGGCGTTCATGCATGGGTGTGTGTGAATTTCTGATGGGAGTCATCATCCACGGCTCCAGTGCATAGCCAGCATCCCCCACAAGGTGGCCATGTGGGATGTCCCCCCTGACAAATACCTGATACAGCTGTGAGTCATGCCAGATATGGGAGTCATGGTAGCTTCCAGGGCTGCCAGCACACACATCCATGATAATGCCCTGGGCATTGCACACGACCTGGCAGTTGATGGAGTGGAATCCCTTGCAGTTTATGTAGTGCCTACCATGCTCACTGGATGGTGACTTGATATGTATGTGCGTGCAGTCTATCGAACCCAGTACCTCCAGGTAGTGTGCCACACGGTGGAAGTGACGCATATTGCTGGCCAACTCCTCCTGAGTTTGGGGGAAGTATATATGCTCATTGGCATGTGGTAACATGGCATCCAGGAGCTGGTGTAATACCCTGGATGCTGATGCCTGTGAGATACCCATTATATCTCCAGTTGGCCTTTGAAAGGTACCTGTGGCTAGTATTCGCAAGCTTACACATACTTTTATGTCCACTGGGATGGGTTCCCCTCTGTTGTTTCTGGTTCTCAGGCGTGGCCGGCACCTCCACTATTTGCTGTAAGATGTCCCTGTCCACCCTGTAATGCTCTACTATCTCCAGATCATGTAGCCCCTGGTAGGTTACCCTTGGTCTGAACACTCTTCTCCTCCTCCGGGGCCTGCGGTGGTTGTCGGCATCATCCTCCACAACACCGTCCGTCTCTAACACATGCTGATGAATCACAGCTATGGCAGCTCCCAACATGTACATTTTAAAAGTTCCCCATGTGTTTACACCTATGGTGCAGTATTTGGGAATACACAGGTGTGTGTAGGGTGCTTTCACGCTTTATACTATTGTGCTGTGAACACTGATGATGTCATAGGGTGTGTATGTACGATCGTATCTACAGGGTACCTTATGTGTAAACTACCGGAACTACTATTGTGGTGCCTTTGGTGTTGAATTACATTTGGCTGCCGTAGATTACCTCTTGACCTTCTCTTTACATTTCTGCACGTTCCACCTACCATTTTCTGGCATGCATCCAGCAGCCTGCTTTCATTTGTACTTTCCTAGACCTGGCTTATCTTGCGTAATGTGTTCTATTGCCGGTCTACTGTCGGTTTGCTTTGCTCTGCTATGACAGATCTCCTATCTTTGCAATCCAATGCCTCCCCTCCTTTCTTTGCAATCCAATGCCTCCCCTATCCTGTTTTGCAGGTTTCTGTGAGAAGACTCGTCAGCTGCTGTCGATTGGCCGCCGTGAGTTGATTGGTGTTAATTACTCAGTAGTACTCCAATTACCCTATTTTGGCATTTCCTTCTTTTCTTCCCCTGTCCTTCCTGTTTGTGCTATTGTTCGTGGCGCGTGCATCCACTTACCGGGTTTCGGGCATGTTTTCATCCTCGTACACATGCACTTTCGGGCACCATATGTGCTCTCAGCTAAACGATTCTATACCTTCCTCCCCACCCCTGTCCTGCAGCTTTGTTTAGCAACGGCCAGGCCAGATTTGCATTGCTCCAATGTGCTTACTGCTACGGTGGCACACCCCTCAGCTGAAGTCATGTATCTCCTCTGAGCCACTCCTCGGTGTTATAGCGCTGCGCAGTATGGTACATCCTTCATCCGGCGGGACGTTTGCGATTCAGTATTACCTGCCTCATTTGCATGGCATTGACTACTAATTCATAGTTACCACGCCAAACACTGTCGCAGGCCCTTAGCAACCCTTGCACCTTGGTTGTGGTGTACCATGCCTACCATTGCATATTATGGTGAAAACCTGATTTGTATTACATTGCGATTTTATGACATTTGTATATATTTTCTTTGTGTTCCTGTTTGCGCATACATGCCCTGCAGTTGTACTGTGCATTACTATGGACATGACATTAAATGTTGTTTTTTAGGTGTTGTGCATCTTTTCTTATGCCATTGGCTGTGTATTTAGCCATTGGCATATGTTAACTTTGTAATACATGAGTCTGGTCCACTTCCATAGCTCCGATGTTCTGTTTGGGAAAATGTAAACCGTGTTTTTTGGTTTACATTTCCGTGGGCTTACACTACGCCTGCATCAGTTCATGAATTGCTATGTACCTTCATTTGCATGGTGCAGCACTGTGCATGGGGTGATTAGCATACCTAAGCCGAGGGCTGCACAGTTCTGGCATACGCCGGTAGTGCACATGGAATTGGATTGTACCTGAATCGCTCGGCGGCCATATTTGGCGTTATACCGCCTACGCTACGCCTGCGCCTGGTGCAAGCTTCATGAATCCCAGGGCATGACTTCCTTGGATCTAGATGTTATACCTTTACTTATAACCTCTGCCACATAGAATGACTTCCTCACTACTGTGGACATGTGGCAGTCAAAGGTCAGGCTACTATCTATCTGTGTACCTAGATCTCTCACCTCTGAGTCTTAGGGGTGTGCTATTACTACTGCAATTTGCAGGGGTCTTTGCTTCCCAAAAAGTATGATAATGCATTTTTTTACACTTAGTTTTAGGCCATGGTTGTGGCACCAATCATTTGTCTGATGTAGACCCTTCTGAAGGATATGTACATCACTAGGAATCCAATGATTGCCCCCAGCTTGCAGTCATCAGCAAACTTTGTCATCCAGAGGCCTTCCACATTAGCCTTGACTTCACAGTGGTATATTTCTAACAGACATGGTCCCAGGACTAAGCCCTGTGGAACACCACTAGTAAATGGCCTCTCGATGTATCTGGATTAACCCACTTCAACCACATGTATCCATTCTATGAGCCAATTGCCTATCAGGCCCATGATTCTTCTGTCTTGTACATGAGTCAATTGACTATCCATCTGGTGAAGTGTGGATTTATGCCCAATTTTGTGAGTTTGTTTACAATACCTGAGTATGGGATTGTATCAAATGCCTTGGCCAGATCAAGATAGGCAGGTATGTACTGTTTTACCCTCATCCATGGTCTTAGTGATTTTTTTCAAAAAAGCTCACCAGATTCATTAGGCATGACCTGCCCTTAACCAAGGCAAATCTGATTGTGTCCAATGTTTGGAGGTTTCCTGTGTCATTATGTATCAGGTCCATGATCATTCTTTCCATGGCCTTATATATAAGACTAGTCAAACGTATGGTTCTGTAATTACCCAGGTCAGTTGATGGTTTTCCTTTGTGCAGAGGGATAACTGTTGCTGTCCTCCACTCTATGAGGTCAAAGCCAGTTTACAGGCCATAGTTAAATAGAGATCCCAATGGGCCTGATAGAGCCTGATTCAAGCTTTTTAAGATGCAACCTGGTATATCATCAGTCCCCAATGAAGCTGTGTTTTTAGTTTTAGAGAGCACATTGGCAATCAGTTCTTTAGTGATAATTGGTGGCCCAGGGGAGTGTTGGAGGGTATTTCTTGATGGATAGCAGGGTGTGATGGAGGGATTTCAGCTGAATTTATCAGCTAGCAGATTTGCTACATCTTCTGGATGAGTATAGTTAAGGCAATCCAAAGCTTAATCTGCACATTGTTGGATGTTACCCTTAAGATTGTAGACATAACTAAAAAATGCCTTATGGTTTATCCTTAGCTTTGGAGGTTATTTTTGCCTCAAAGTCTACTTTCAGATTCTAGACTAGTTCCCTGATTTGCTTATTTAGACTAATGTGGGACTTGTGCTATAGTGTACATTCCCTCTTACTTCTCAACAGGATTTTCTGTCTTTTGTTGTACAGCCTATTAAAAACAGGGGTCTACCAGGGTTAGTTTTCCTCGCTATAAGTCACAGCCATGTTGAGGTGACCCTCTCATTTATTGATACAAATGCCAAGTGGACATCACTAGCTAGGGGATTTTGAGTATTCTCACATTTACCTAGGATGTCTCCTTAAGACTGCCTCCAGAATAATAGTGAGACCCCTCCTGTTGACGAAGTCTAGTTCCAAACAAAGTGGTGTTTTGAAAGGCAGAAAGAATTAAGTCTTGCCAGAATTTATATTTTTCTACCTCCTGCATTACCTTAGTTCCTTTTTCAGATGAGAGATGACACTCCATGTCTCAGGAGTCAGTTCTTTCTGGCCAGGCCTCATTCATCTTAATTGTTCCTGATCCTGCCTTCCACTTGGCTGAAATTCTACCTGGCACTTCCATATGCCTTGCGCTGGTGAAATGCAAATGTAGAATATACATCATTAATAGCAGCAGAGCAAGGATTAAGCACTGTGCCATGCTAAAATCAAGGTGGCAGCTGTCAGATGAAGTAACACAAGGCATTATTCACAGAGACTGGCCTGAGAAATAAAAGGCACACAACTCCAGTGCTGTGAAAGTAAGACCACTATAAGTATGCAGACAGTTACTATTTCATTTTGTTGAAGATCAATGAGGACCAAGACTGAACATATCCTTGATCTCTCATAATTAAGTGGTCATAATCTCTCTTATAAATGCAGCCTTAGTGTTCTGTCAAGAACTAAACCCAGACTGATATTGGTTTGGGATATTATAAGAGTGAATTATGAATGTTAGAGACACAGCAGAAGTTACCCAAACTTAAAATATCCAAATATTTTTTTTCTTCTTCTTTTATTAGAATAGCTTTTTCTTTATAAAACTAGATGAAAAAATACTAATTCTCAAGAAAGTGCTAACAGTTAGGAAAAACCACTGGACTCATGAAATCAAGATAAGATTTAGTAAGCCTTGATGCATTAAACAGAGTGGAAATTCAAAACAACTTCTATGACATTGTCGCAACTGATGTTAGAAATCTCAGCTCTGATAATGTTAGGATAGTCCACTGATGAGTTACTGAAATGCAGTATGAAAGACACAAGAGGAAAGGAGTGCATGGTGTTTACAGTCTTACAAGCAAAGAAACTTGCAGCTTCCTTACACAGTGAGGACAAAAAGCCCCATGAGGTAACAACACCTCATGTGGGTAACTGAGAATACATGAAAGTAATAATATATAATGGTGAGCAATTCAGCAATAAACTGACAGTTGGTAACCTCAATGATGAAAGAGCTTCTTTTTGCTAAACCCAACCTGCATCTTACCAACAGAGCTCCTGTAGCTCACAGTAAAACCACATGTTAGGAGCCCAAAGTTTCTGGAGATGAACATACTCTAGGCAATATGATCTAAAGTGCAAATGTTGGCTCCTTTAAAAGCTACCACTAGTGGATCAAGACCATCAGTACATGCATGCTGATCCATTATGGACATCCAGCTGCCACTAGAGATAATTGTCAAGTCTGTATAATGGAATGTTTCTACTGAGTGTCAAAACTGATATGAGTCACAACTTGAGGTGAAGCGGGAAATGATATGAATGTTAGACTAGCGCCACTGCAGCATCAGGGCAATCACACCAAGACTGAAGATGAGGCCCAGTGAATGTCTGAAACTGTGTAGCATATGAAATGACTTGAGAGAAATTAAGGTCCTACATATTACTAGGAAAGAGCAACAGTGTCAACTTCAACCCATGCGCTTAAATCACTCCAAACTAATCATATTGGTTGAGCAGGCATGAAATGGATTAGGAAACTGGAGAACTGCTGCAGAAAAGGGCATAGGTAACAGCTCTACAACATCCAGAGAAACTTGTAACTCATTTCTTCTGTAAAAACATATTAAAACTAATGTGTACAATTACACTTAGCTATCATCAGAATCCAAGCTAGGTTTTACAACAGGTGATAAAACTGCTATTGACATTATTTCACTGGGGACTCTGTCTGAACACATGAAGCCCTCTTGGAATAAATAACATAAAATGGTGTACAAAGAACTTCGCAAGTCACGTCATTACCATAAGCTTTGTGAATTAGATCTGCACTATGCCAGTCTTGTTTTTTTTGGACCTAGCAGAAAAAAAAAATGCTAGCAACCTCTAATGATGCATAGTGTCAGAAGCCACATTGATATCTATATACATCATATACTCTGACATCCCCCTTGTCCTTCTCACTGTTTACCCACAGATATAAGCAAATCAAATTGACTAGCAATATCTGTGCTCATGAAATCCAAAGTCATGCTGCTTACTGTCAGCTAAAACAAGCAAACAAAAAAAGGTAGCATTCACTAAGTCCACCAGCCTGTCACACTGGAATAATTTGCACAACCGAGCTTAAAATTAACCTAAGATTATCATATTTAAAATTATCTGCCTTCTTCCTAGATTCATGTTTGTATAAAAGACCCTAGTACTTCTTGCTGTAAGAAATAATGTAGTAATGATACATTGTATTATATGCCTACAACGGCAACCAAGATGTCATTCAGTCACAATGTTCAGGTAAGTGGTACTGATTGCCTTGTAATACTCCATTTTTAATTCTAAAATATATACAGTTTCTTAACTGTATGTCTCTTTAAACCACTGGCACAATTGTAGTTTTGCATTTCTATTTATTTTAAGGGAACTTCAAACTACATCTGAATACATCCTTGTCATGGTCATGCTCACATCAGGTTGACTCGACAATATCACAGTATTTCCTCCATTTTTCTTTCTCATCTTAACCTACTCCCTTTACAACCATACACACCTCTTTCTCTCCCCATCTTCTCACTTCAGCTAAATTTTTGCAACTTATCTCCTCTACCACACTCTCTAAACTCTAGCAATAATCTTAAAATGTCAGTACCTCCTTGCAATGCTTACCTAGATACACTCTGTGCTACAACAATGTTTTCCCCTATGAAGTATAAATCCATTTACCTCATGCAAGAATTTACTAAAGCTGGACATTTGAGATGCATGACAAGGTGAATGTAATCATAAAAGTGCTGTGTTATAGGTTCATAGGTTTATACTAGGCTATCTGCCCTTAGGCATTTATAAGCCTAGCCCAAAGTTTTGTGGCTTACGCCACCCCTTATGTTAAAAAATACTGTGCCCATTAGTTTGTTGTGCCTCTGTCCAGCAGTGACACAGAGATGATTCCCGGGGTAAACCTATGATCTCTCATCCACCGGTCAAGATTTCTCTTGAACAGAGCTAGCGAGGTGCTCTGCCTCACATGGACTGGGATTTTATTCCACAGCATAGAGAGTCTCTGGGTGACAAATCTATCCCTCCAGCATGTCCTATTTATATCTGTGCTAAGGTTTAAGTCGCTTGCTCTAGTGGATCTGGTAGATTTGGATTTTTTGAGGTGGAGCATGTCCATTAATTCTGGGTTGGACATGGCCTTGTATGTCAGGCACAGGTCACCTCTGAGCAGGCGGTATGCGACTGAATAGAGCTGGAGTTTCTTCAGTCTGGCAGCATATGACAGATTTTGGAGTCCCTTTATCCTTTTGGTGAGGAACCTTTGGGGTCTCTCCAATTGCTGCAGGTGTCGGGTGAGATACATCCCGAATGGGGCATTGTACTCGATCATTGGTCTGATAAGTGAAGAGTACAGGGGAACAATGACCTCACTTGATCTGGATGTGAATCCCTTCATGATCAGGTGGGCAATGTAGAAGGTCTTTCTAACCACTTTAGCAATATGAGTGTCAAAAGAAAGGCCACTGTCAACCTGGGTCCCCAGGTCCCTGATAACCTCTTCTGTGCTTAATGGATTGCCACCTATATGGTAGCTTGGGGTTACCTTGTTTTTCACGAAGGGTGTGACTATACATTTTTTGGCATTTAACTTCAGGCCATGGCTCTGGCACCAGTTATCAGTTTCCGTGAGACCCCTCTGAAGGATATCTGTGTCCGATGTACTTTCCACTATGGCGCACAGTTTGCAGTCATCTGCAAACTTTGTCAGCCATAGTCCTCCTATGTTTGCCTGTACTTCTGAGAAGTTATACTGTCTTCCTGACAGAGCTCACCAAGTGCTTTGTGTCTTTGAAATCCGGTAAAACACTAAAACATTTTTTTCTGTAAGTAGTAATAGTAGAAGGAGCATAAAAAGCCTCATGCACTACAAATAACTATGATCAAAATGCGAATCATAGCCTTTAATTATGTGTTCTCAACATGGATGACAAGATTCATGTTAATTTCTTGACATCCATTTCTTGAACACATAATAAGCAGGTTATGATTGGCAACATGACCATAATCCTCTGTGATGTTTTAACTTAGTTATGCTTTGTCAGTTTTCCATAGAGGTGTACTAATAAATTATGGTATTTTTTAATATTTAAATCTGGAATGCATTGCCTGCAGATATAATAACTACTAACCTGTCCCACTTCAAAAAATACTTAAAACTCACTTATCTAAAACAAGGCTTTGCTCAAGCATTACTTCTGGCTAGATCATCTTTCTTAATTATTATATGCAAACATTGTTTTTCTAACTCTGTTATCAAGGTATATGTATTGAAAAGAAACTTCCTTGCCTCTTATTTACATGTACATAGTAGACATCTATAGATTATAAACACACAAACTAGTAAATACTCTCTTGCCTTGACTTTATATACATGCTTACTATTCTTAATGTATATTGAGATATATGACAATCTTGTCAAAGTCCTCGCTACTAAAGATTTCTAATTTCTTACTGTATTCTAAATACACCAATGTGTTATATTCACTGTAATTTGTACTTGTCAATGTCTGATTTTATGTATATCTTTCTCTGTGATATACTATGGATCCTGTAAATGTGCTTTTTTTTCAAAATATTATCCTACTTAATATTAAATGCATAAGTAACTCACGTGCTTGTAAATATGTACACTTCAGTGTTTTATGTGGAGCTTTTCTGCCCAGGCCTCCAGTGAAAAAGGCCGTGTGTCCAGATGGACTTTCCCAGTAAACAAATGTAAAATAAATAAATAAATATTACATTTTTTATAGGCTCATAGGTATACACTAGGCTAATGACCTTTAGGGCCCTTATAAGCCTAGCCATGCCATCCAAACGTGAACCACAAATTTGATTTATGTAGGTGGTGATTTACTGACTACTTCTGTTCTTAAGAGACAAAAGTGTCAGACCAGGGGGTGAACTCTCGATAACCCATCTAAGTTCCAAGGTCCAAGTTGCACTTAAATAGGATTAGGGAGGAACTTAGTTTTACCTGGATGGGGAGCCTGTTCCAGAGAATGGGAATTCTCTGAGAAACATTTCTGTCTCTCCATGTCCTATTTATGTTGCAAGCAAAATTTAAGTCTTGCTCTAGTAGTTCTGCTGCTGTTTATTTTGCACATGTGCAAAAGGTTCATAAAAAAGGGTCCAGTGATGCCTGGTACAGCAGACAGAGATCACTTTTCAGTAGTCTGTATGATAAAGAGTAAAGTTGTAGGGCTTTGAGGCAATCAGCATAGGACATTTTGTTTACTTATTATATTATTTTTGTAAGGAACATTTGTCGACACTCTAGTTGCTATGTGTGTTTGGTCAGGGAGAATTATACTATATGATGGGTCTGATGAAGGCCAGGTACAGTGGTACAATTACTTCTCTGGACCTAGCTGCCATGCCCTTACTTATAAGTTGAGCAATATTGAAGGATTTTCTTACTACAGTGAACAGATATTGTTGGAAAGCTCATTTGCTATCTATATGTTTTACCAAATCCCTGAAAAGTGATTCAATTTTTAGGGAGTGTTTTATTGATGCCATAGCTACCCAGGATGGCTAACTCCCCAAAAGGTACTATAGTACATTTCATAGAACTGAGTTTTAAGTCATAGCTCTGGTACCAAGCAGTTTCCTGTATTAGGCCTTCCTGAAAGGTATTCTCATCGGGTTCCTATTACCAGATCGCAGGCACAGTTTGTTGAATGCATCTTGATAGAACCGAAAAGAGCAAAAAGGCAAAATAGTTTTCAGCGAATTCTTTGCCTGGGAAAAAATTCACTTGGCCGCTTTAGTTACTTTGCTGTTTTCAGCACTGTAGTGCGATCTCGGAGTTGGTATATTTAAGTAGGGGGGCTGTGTCGGGCACAGCCCCCCACGTCGAGGGGTGTGGGGAGTAATATTTTAAAGTTTTTTTTTTTATTTTGGAACAGCGATTTTTTTCCCAAGGGGAAAAAAAAATCGCTGTTCTGAGGTTTCCACGTTGTAAGCTTTCACTTACATGGGGTTGATTATTTATCGTTCTCTGTTGTAAGCGTGCGATAATATAATATAGACCCTTCTCATCTTGGGGGGATGTAATGATTGCTCAGGTAATCTACATTATTGCTAAAATCAGAGTGGTCATATAGGTTTCTTATTTCAACTGCTTCAAAAAAAAAGCTATATATACATTGTCCCATTTACAGTAATCTTCTTTGGGGGCTCTAGAGTTTTCAAATATCACTGAAGACTTATTCAATTAACACAGCCTTAATGAGTTGCAAATGGTTTATAAACAGAAACTTTTGACAAGTACAAAGTGTTTACTATAGCTGGCTTTTCCTGTTTCTATTATATTACGGAGCAAATCATAAATAATTCTTTAATTAAGTTCAGATGTACACACATTCATTTATTATCCCCTGTATTACTGCCAGCATTATTTGCCACACTATTGTCTTGATTACAGGAATTTAACATTTAGTTTACTACCAAATAACCCATACTATATTTATATTTTTTCAGCATTATACAATGTAATCAGTTAATATCAAAGTCAAACCCCAGGATTCAGCAAGCTCTGCACGGCGTGCAGGAATAGTGCAAGAGCTGCTGCATGCAATATGGCCGACGAGCGATCCAGGAACAAGTTCCCAGGATGTGCACGAGCGCTCCTACAGTATTCCTGCATGGACACCGCTCCTGTAAGCTAATTACCCCATTTGCTGGTGAAAAACATGCAAATGAGGTGAAGTAGCAATCCAGAAACCAGGCAGGCATCAGTACAAGAATAGTGTAACCTGCAGAAATGTATTCAGTTACTAACCGAATACATTTCTGCAAATTACAAAACAGAGGCATTACAGCTCCAAAGAAAGGATGTATTCAAAGTAGTAGGCATGCTAATGGCCAAATATATGGCCATTGGCATGGGAAATAGTTGCAAAATTATAAAAAATAACGTTTATTTATTTTTTTGGCCGATTTCAGCTTTTTAAGCGTAGGGCAGCGGTGTGCAAATGGGATTGGCCTAAAAATAAGGAAAAATGTTGGAAATAAGCTTTTTAAAGCCAAATCAGCATTCTGCCATAATAGTCAGTGGCATGCATAAGACAACAATACCATGGAATAGTGGTTGCTAAGGGGGAAGGCTGAGTGTCAGTTTTGTAACCATGCATTAGGAGTCAGTTTTATGCAAATGAAGGGAATGATACTAAATCACAGGTTTCCTCTCAGTGTTAGCTTGCACCTAACCATGTAGGTGCATCAACACCATGGTATAAGCATAAGAAATAGATGACCTCATAAGGGGGAATGTCATGCATGCTGTAAGCTTATTGGAGCTCTGTGGCCCGTGTTTGCCCTTAGCTAAGCACAGCTAAGGAAGGGATGTGTGTCTGAGGCTGCCTAGCAGTGTTTACTTTGCCTAAACCAGTGTGCGCACTGCCCACTGTGTTTTAAACAAACAAAATAAAAAACAGGAAATAGCAGCTCTGTGCACATCTGAGCATTGGGTATGCGCACCACGCCTCGGGGCTTAAACGGGAAGGCAATGGGAAGAGAAAACAGCAGGCAATCAAGGAGAACTAGCATAGCTGGCAAGTGATGTATCAGAATCAGCCAATTACACAGGCAGCAGCCCAGCCCAGCACACTACTATAAACTATGCAAATACCTTTCACTCTGTTTTTTCCCACAAACTCTACACCATCGGTGTATACAGATGGGGAAATGTTACCTTGCAAAACTAACAAAATGATAGGGCTGCTGTCGCTGTCATACATCAATATGTGGAAGAGGCTGAGGGTGGTGAGGATGAGAATGCTGATGACCAACCCACAATGAGGAGAAGGAGAAGAGTGTACAGACCCAGGGTAAACTACCAAGGGCTACATGAGCTGGAGATAGTGAAGCGCTATAGGGTGGACAGGGACATCCTACAGCAAATTGTTGAACTGTGCCGGCTATGCCTCACACGCAGAACCAACAGAGAGAAACTCATCCCAGTGGATACCAAGGTATGTGTAGGTTTAAGAATACTAGCCACAAGTACTTCCAAAGGCCTACTGGGGATATCATGGGGATCTCACAGGCATCAGCATCCAGGGTACTCCATCAGTTCCTGGATGCCATGTCAGCACATGCCGGTGAGCACAAATATTTTCTCAACACCCGTGAGGCATTGACCAGCAATATGCGTCACTTCCACCAAATAGCATAATGCCCTAAGGTAGTGGGTGCTGTAGACTGCACGCACATACACATCAAAGCACCATCTGGTGAGCGGGGTGGGTTCTACATAAACCGCAAGGTCTTCCCATCCATCAACTGCCTGGTCATGTGTGATGCCCAGGGAATTATCATGAATGTGTGTGCTGGCAGCCCTGGAAGCTATCATGGCTCCCACATCTGGCATATGACACATCTGTAACAGAGATTTGCCAGTGGGGACATCCCATATGGCCAACAGTGGCGGATGCTGGTTATGCACTGGAGCTGTACCTGATGACACCCATCAGAAATGCACACACACCCGAACAAGAACTCCATAATGAGGCACACACACAAACCAGAATCATAATAGAGTGTGTGTTTGGGATGCTCAAGTCACGGTTCTGGTGCCTGGACATATCCAGTGGAGCATTGCAGTACTCTCCAGCTACATGTACACAAATTTTCATTGCATGTGCCATGCTACACAATATGATCCTGTGGAAACAGCTGCAGCAGGAACAGCACAGGGCAGGGCCACACAGCTCCCCATCATTGCCAAGGCCAGCACAGGCACAGAGTGACTCAGAGGAGGAACAACCTGAGCCTGCCCATGTAGGCAGAAGGAGGCATACCCAGTTTGCTCAGGCGTTGGCATAGAGGAAACACATAGCACATACACTGACATGTTAGGCACCCAGGGAATGACACATCTCTCTGACTCGCACATACAGTAAAAGAGATGCCAAATATGACCCTACCTATGCTGTACGATGTATAGGGAGTGTACTATGTGCATCCGACATAGTCATCCCTCCAGCACCTTCCTCAATACTGGCACAGCCACAAGGTAAGTCACTCTTCCTAACAATTGCTGAATGGAGTGTGTGTGTTTCCAGAGGAATGGTTTATGGCCCATTCACACACACTGCACTTCTCATTGCCCATGTTAGCACTATGCTAATGTCAGTCACCTTGGAATAACCCTCTGGCCAAGTCTCAGCCCCATAAGCTCCGTGGTGCTTGCGATAACTATGTAATGCTATAGTGTAACATACTAGTTAGGTAGGAGTTCAAATCCCAGACATGGCAACTGTGAAACTGTGTGTATGTGTGTGTGTGTGTGTGTGTGTGTGTGTGTGTGTGTGTGTGTGTGTGTGTGTGTGCACGTGTGTGTGTGTGTGTGTGTGTGTGTGTGTGTGTGTGTGTGTGTGTGTGTGTGTGTGTGTGTGGAGATTAATGATTATGAAGCCATTCACAGTCACTACACCTCCCATTGCCGTACTTTAACACACCCGCTGATGTCATTCACCTTGAAATAACCCTTTGGCCATTTTTCAGCCATATAAGCTCTGTGGCGCTTGTGATAACTGTGTAATACTGTAGTGTAACAAACAAGTTAGGTAGGATTTCTAATCCTGATCCTGCCAACTTTGATAATGTGTGTGTTTCCCTGAGAGAGGGTGTGTGTGTCTTCGTTAACACCTGCTTTTGTGGACATTCACACATACTATTCTTCCCTTACCCCTCCTTTAGCACTGTTGCTGATGTCACTCACCTTCAAAGATACCTTTGGACAGCTCTCCAACATGTAAGCTCCATGGCACATGCAATAACTGTGTAACACTGTAATAGCAATACATAATCAGGTAGGGGTTTGAAACTCAGTACTGGTAAGTGTGTGTTTGTGTGTGTGTCATCAGTATGCTGTAGAGAGCCCTGGACAATGTTTCCTGCAGAACAATTCTTCCATCTGAATACCCTAACTCATAGGCCACACTTATGCAGAGTCCAGGTGATTGTCAACACAGGTACTGCACAGACAGTACTTGCTAGACATTCCTGTAAGTCCCTCAGTGTTGCTGAATTCTTCTGGGCAGCCTCCATGACCAGTTTGCAACACGTATTGTCATCTGTTTTTGGTGGACATCTGTTTATTTTCTACATTAATATTGTCCCATACTTCATACTCACATACATGACTGTCTGCACTGTTTGCCATGGTATATCCAACGGTGAGGTAAGGCTATGTCTCCCACTCCTGAGTGCTACCTTTTGGATATGGGATCCATTCCATGGTTTGTAAGATGTGTGCAAGCCACGGCTGCCTCTGTTGCAGGTGAGTGGGCAAATGTAATGGACATACTTATTGGACAGAAGACCATTACTTTGTGTGGCATTGAGGCCCTGTACTTGATGGAAGGTGCGTACTCAAGAAGAGTGAATGCTGTCAGTACCTCAAAAGCTGCTTCCACAATATATTTGGTGTGTGTGCACACATACACATCCAGTGTTTGTTAAGATATGTATTCCCCATATTTGTTGTCCTAACATAGGATTCCATATTACATATTCATTGATCATGTTAGGATCACATTACAGGTTGTAAAAGGTGTGGAATGTGGTATTGTGATATGTCGTTGTGTAGATCTGTAACAGTTGCCATTGTAATAGTGGTGTATACACTGTTGTATCCAATGTATAAGGGTAATGCTTCAAACATGTCCCTACTATAAGCTATTTGTCCCACCATTATGTTCATCTCTGTCCACACATCTTGTACTGACAGGTTGTTAGGTATACTGCAGGACTCTTACATACCCTTCAGATATGCCACCATGGTGACCACTGTGATGCAGTGCAGTTAACAGCAACAATAAATGAACATGTAAAGCATGCATTATGGGTTGGTGTATTAAATGTGTGCATGGCAAATATCATGACCATAACATGGCTGGTGTATTGGCAAACCTGAACAAAACAACTCCATACTCACCAGCTACAGGCAGTTGCCCCAGTTGTATACCAGATGGACCTACATAGTTGTGTGAGAGATGTGATGTCAATACCCACACCTATGGCATTGGTACAGGGTTGGAGCACAATTTCAGTACATCAACAGTAAAAACCCACATTACTAGAGATTATGCACATCTCTTCATTACTACACTGCAGCAACAGACTATGTTATCTGACATATGCATGAAGATACTTTACAGATGAAGATGGATAAGCAACAGTGGTCTACTAATGTGCCCTGGGGACCTTACTTGTGTACTCCACATTCATTGTGTGGGAAGCACCCACCTCCACAATGCTATCATTGGGTTTCTGACTTGGCTGGTGGGCGGGTGCCCCAAGGCTGGCGAGGAGCTCCTCAGCATGTGTCAGTGGGAGCTGGATGGCATGACCCCCACCTGTGACTAGCTGGTCCCTCCTAACTGCAGCAGCACGTTGACGGGTGTGGCAGATGAGATCAGTGCAATGATGTCGGACCTGCTTATAACTGTGGTTATGCAGGCCAACCTCGTTTACCTTGTGGACGAACTTCTTCCACAGGGCAGTCCTCTCCTGCAGATCATGGGCCGTGCATCCAAAGAGGGTTCTGTGATGTTAGACAAGGAAGTTTATTATTATATCATTCTCCTGGGGAGTATATGCAGGGAGACGCTCCCAGGACATGGTACCTGGAAGACATAAACAGGAAAAATGGTCTGATGATCTCATACTGCAAGGATATAATAGTTGTTAATTGACATCTCTCCCCCCACCATATCTGCAACAATAATCTGAACACATAAATCAATGGATACATTTACACCAAACCTACTGTTGGGACATATATCCTATTGTTCAACAAATATTAAAATATGTTTCTATTCATGTTCCATGTTGAAACACTAACATGGGTGGTCTGTTGCTATCAATGTAATATGCATGCCATTGTAATGGCCACTGTGGTTCCATATATGCATGTGTTCTGTTTACTATGCAACTGTTCCAAATCTTGTATTTTGGGTTAATGGGAATATCTATGCATGCTGTTATAACTAATCCTGGATTGTGTTGACTATTACTAACCCAGATATGTTCTAAAACCGCAACACAATAGCATGTTTGGGAAGGCCATTCTCAGCTGACCCACATTTCCCACCTCATCTGGCCATGGCACCAGGTCACAGCACGTCTGGGACCCACCCCAGGACCCACTCATCCACTGGTCCTGCACTACCTTCAGGTGGAACCACCTCAGGGGATGGGGCTCGTCCTCCCCCTGGGAGTGGACACAGACAGGATCCTGTCACCTGAAGTCAGGTTCAGGGTCTGTTGCATAGGGAGCTCCGCAGAAAATTGGGAGATCTGCTACACCAGTTTGAGGGCTTCATGGCACAATTAGAGGGTCAGCCTGCTTCTCCTGCTCAGCCCACAGCACAGCCACCTTCAGGACCATGAAGATGCAGTTGTGACTGCCCATGGGTGGGGACCTCAGTCCCACTGTTTCTATTTGGGGACTCATGGGCTTCGACTTCCAAACACCCCTCCCCATCAAAGGTGTTTACCACCCGCATGTGTCATATACCACTCCTGTATGCTGTCTTGCCTGTCTTGTCTGTCTTCCAACCCAACCTACCTCCCCAAATAAACCTACTATTCTTCCCCAACATCTCACTCTCACCTTAACAAAAAAATTTCACACCATATATGACTGTCCATTTTACACCCGCTTACAACTTCTTAAAGGTGCCTTAATCACTCTGTATCCAACAGCCCTTGTTCTGGCCAGAAAATAAATTATCAGCCCTTGCAAGTGTCTAACCCAGGACCCTGCACACCATAGCCACAGCAATTTACCACTAAGCCATCTGAGCTGCAGATATATGTAATGCTTTCTCAAGCATATCATTCAGTAGGGAAAATGTATTTATATATATATATATATATATATATATATATATATATGTGTGTGTGTGTGTGTGTGTGTGTGTGTGTGTGTGTGTGTGTGTGTCTTTGTGTATATATGTAGACATACACATATATATATATATATGTGTGTGTGAGTGTGTGTGTGTGTGCATGTGTGTGTGTGTGTGTGTGGGTGAGTGTGTGTGTGTGTGTGTGTGTGTGTGTGTATGTATACATATATATATATATATATATATATATATATATATATATATATATATATATATATACATGTATATATATATATATATATATATATATATATGGAGTGCATTCAGACATAATATCCACACTGTGAACCTCCTTCCTCCACAGCTGAACTGTTCTGCCTTGATATGAAACAGAGCATCACATATGGACACAACCTAACATTAGGGAGTTATATATAGGGACAGATAGTAGATATGACTATTACAAACCTATGAAGTTTGAGCATGATACATTTCACATTACCATGACTGTTCTGAATGTGGTGGGGGTCTGAAACTCATGTGTCTATCATGACTTCATTACTTCCACCTTCAACTATTTGCCAGACTAATATAGATGTTTGCAGGAACAGAACAAACACTATGATGGCTTAACTCTTGACATTCTGTGCATATCTGCACAGTTGACAGGCATGGCCCACTGCCCACAGGACCAGATGCTATGTCCATAGCAGTTGTTCAGCAGGACATCATTCCAGCACGTCTTGATGGCACATACAAATCTTTCAACTTCATCTATCCCATTATTACAGACCAAGTGCTACATTCAATTACATGCTGACATGTTTCACATACCTGTTTTATTATTGTGCTCTCTTCTGTGTAACAGTTTGATGTCTTCCTTGTTTGGTTTGTTTTCTTTTTATTTTTTGTTTTTTAGTATTATTTTTGTTTTTGTGCTTTTTTATTTCTCTCTCTATCTGTCTCTCTCTCTCTCTCCCCTACAGGGAGCGAGCTGGTTTCAAAAGGTTTCAGCATGGCTTTTGTCGGTTATGTTCATGATCAGGTGATGGCCTCTTCACCAACTGGTGTTCACACTTGCTAATTGCATGCAGCCAGCTGTGTAGTACTTTCAATAGCCAATGTCATAGCAACCCACTACTATAAATGAGTGCATCATATGGGCATTGTCCTTTTACCTTTCCTGTATGGAAGACATCCTTCCTGTGTGTGGTCAGTAGTGTTACAGAGAGCAGGTATCATTACCTCTTACAGCAGGACTTGCGGACTCCGGCCAACTACATGGCTGTATAAGGTTCCAGACCTAGGGACAGTCTGTGAGTATTGCTGTTATATGCTTTGAATAATGCTAGTTTTACAGGGTTTGTGTGTACATGCCAGTTTTGCATAGAATGCAGTCTGTCTGCATAGCTCTCAAATGTGGGACTATCCACATGATGGCCAGAGGATTGCCTGTTATGTTTTGTCTGTTCACCACACAAGTCTTGTCTCTGACATATCAGTACCATTCTCTCCGTTGATTGCTATCAGTATATGGCAACATCCATTTGTGTTTCTGACTTCATATTCCTGAGTGAGGGTATGTTGCAACCAATCCTGTAACACCAGCAACTTTCACAGTGTATATCAACAAAATTTCAGATGTGGCCCTATGTTTCAGCCTTTGTCCTCCACCTATATACCAGGCTTTGTCCAGATGTCATGCAGTAAGAGGTTGTTAGCTTATGACCTATCATTATTTAGTGCTGGAATTCCTGCTGCCATTCCAGTGATGTTGTGGACTCCAACACAAATTGTGGGGTAGGGTCCATATATATGAGGGCTATAGCTGGACAAAATGTGTGTGACCCTGTACAGTCCAGAGGTCAGTGTATGGAGAACACTGTTTTATGGGGGAGAGGGTATTAAATGTTTTTAACCTGGGCTGTTACAACATGTGAAGGATATCAGTAATAAGAAACATTAAGGTACATGGCTGTACATTTTCATACATTTCACCATGGGAGCAGTGGTGGGCTAGAGCTTATTGTCTTTCACACAGTTCTGTTTGTCAGTGTGATAGTGACATTTTAAGTTAAGTATTGTTATGTAACAGATATATTTACATTGTGACAACTTAATATTTTCCCCCTAGGGGTTAAGTACAGATTGTAATTGGAGGCTGCTGAACTACATCTGTAATAAGTGTTGATTGATTCTTATCTTCAAGGCAAGTGTGATTTTACTGTTTTACTACTTGAAGGTTTTAACCTAGACAGCAAATAATGTTATGTTTTGCAGATTGCTTTATCATATGTTTTGTTTTTAGAGTTGCATTTATCAGTTATTATTTATTTCAAACACCTAACTGCTATAAGAAATGGCATAAACAACTGAAATAGTACACAAATAAACATTTCTATGTATGCAGACTTGTGTGTGTGGTGTCATGTCCTTTGCATTGTGTGTGGGTATATGTTTCATGCAACAATTCTCATTTGTAGGAAAGAATCAAACACTGGTCATTTGAAAAGGTGGCAACTGTAGGACTAATGGATATTTGATATGCTGTGCACCCTCTATATAGACTTTTTATATATATCTATAAGTAGTTATATATTTATATGTGTATGCATGTGGATATACGGTTCCCCTTCACAAGATCGAATGAATGGAAGCTCCAAATGCATAAGCTCGAGACCAGAATCTCGAACTTCCATTCACTCAAAATTGTGAATGGGAAGTTTAGGGTTAGAAAAAAAAGAGTTCAGTTACCTTTTTGCAGGGGGCTAGGTCCCCCTGCACCCTTGCAGCTGTCATCTAAGAGCTGTGTGACCGCACTATAGCGGAGGACTGGGAAATCTTCAGTTTTGCGCTTATGCATATAGCACGGAATGGGAGATTTCCCTTTCCTTTGCTGTAGTGTGATCTCGGAGTAGGAATAGTAGCTTTAAAAGAAAAGAAAAAAGGGGTGATAGGAAAGTGGAGAAAAAGGGGGCACGCAGACAGAAAAACAATAGGGAAAGTAGTTAGGGATGTGCAGGACGGGTGTAGGAAAGGTCCATAGCTGTCCATTTCTTATACAGAAACAGCTGTGCATATGTACTTAATATGGAGGTAGATTTGGACACTCAAACCCCTGAGAGAGCGGTGAGGACAACAATAATGTGTTGTGAAGCCAATTAGACCATGTATGGAGTGAAATGTTTTTTGGAAACAGATTGCTTTTTTTTTTTTAAGGTGAGAGTGGGATGTTGGGGAAGGATAGTAGGTATATTTGGGGAGGTAGGTTGGGTAGGAAGACAGACAAGACAGATAACAGCATACAGGAGTAGTATATGACACATGAGGGGGTAAACACCTTGTATGGGGAGGTGTGTTTGGAAATCGGAAGCCCATGAGCCCCCAAATTGAAACAGTGGGATTGAGGTCCCAACCCATGGACAGTCACCACTGCACCTTCCCGACCTCGAAGGTGGCTGTGTTGGGTGCTGAGCAGGAGAGACAGGTTGACCCTCTAAATGTGCCACACAGCCCTCAAGCTGGCATAGCAGATCTCCAAACTCCCTTCAGAGCTCACTGTGCACTAATTCCCGGACCTGACTTCAGGTGACAGGATCCTGCCCGCGCCCACTCCCAGGGTGGACGAGCCCCATCCCCTTAGGTGGTTCCACCTGAAGGTGGTGCTGGACCAGCAGATGAGGAGGTCTCAGGGTGGGTCCCAGATGTGCTTGCGCTCAGTGCCACGGCCACATAAGATGGGAGAGGTGGGTCTGCTGCGACCGGCCTTTCCAAAAGTGCTATGGTGTTGCAGTTTTAAAACATATGTGGGTTAGTAATAGTCAACGCAATCCATGACTAGTTATAACAGCACGCATAGATATTCCCATTAACCCAAAACATCAGATTTGGAACAGTTGCATAGCAAAAAGAACACATGCATATATGGAACTACTCTGACAGGTTGGGAGGTGTGCGCTATGTGCTTGTGCTACCTGTGTTATACTAACAACTTTTGGCTTGGTAGGGATGATTGTCCCTTATGCCTTTGACCAGATTTGTTATCCTGATGGGTTGGGGTTGTTACGAGCATTGTCGCTCATTTTTAATTGCTGAAAAGGCAATTCTGGAGTGCAGGGGGCTTGTGTATTGTGAGAGCTCTGCTCTCAGACACACCCCCTGCACTTGTACACCGAACCATGTCTGTTTTAGAGCATGGCAGCGCGCCTTCATAAATATGCATCGGGTGCTGCCGTGCTGAACAGGAACAGTCCCTGCCATGCAGGAATAACTTATTCCTGCATGGCTGCTTGCTGAATCCCAGGGAAAGTCAAAGTAAACTTTATTGTCATACATATCAACACAGAGAAAAAAGTGTGCATCACTGCATGAAATTTCAGTACACAGGCTCTCACCATATGACTGACAGTTTACAGAAGGAAGTTAGATTAAATTAATAAAAAAAATTAAATAAAATAAAAATAAAAATTGTTTGTGTCTTTCGGCTTTTCCCGGTTAGGGGTCGCCACAGCGGAACTCCAGTCCGCTAATGATTGGCAGTAGATTTTTACGTGCTGGCTTGCCAGGCCTAATGCACAACCTTCTATGAAGGAATGCCCATTCACGTATGTCGACACACAGAAGACGCTCTAACTGAGAATCGAACGGGCAATGTCTAACTGTGAGGCGACAACACCACCGCAGCACCACCACCGCAGTAAAATAAAAATAAAAATAAGATACAAAAAAGTAAATAAAGTAAAACAAATTTGAAAGCTCTATTTACATTAGAAACACAACAAATACAACAACAGGAATAGACTCAGTAGAAATAAAAGGATATGCATAAAACAGTAGCATAATAAATAAGGGAGGCACACATGTAAACTTACCCACCACGAATATATACCATAAACTTACAGTTCACAGTTTTCCTAGTGCAGATAGAGATGCATGAACTGAGCTATTCATAGAGTTTATGTAAACAGCAGTGACATATTGCACACAGATGTTTTACCCATGTAGTACATTAGGCTACGGATTTGTTATTCAGCAATCTGATAGCATGTGGGAAGAAGCTGTTATGGAATCTGGATGCCCTGCATTTAATGCTTCTGCAGCGTTTTCTTGGCAGGAGTTTGAACAGCCCATGAGCTGGATAGTGTATGTCCCGCAATAGTTTTTGGACTCTGCCATAGCATCTGTTTGAATATATGTCATGGAGGGATTGAACGTTGGTGCCAATGATTTTTGTGGCCTGTTTAGCAATTTTATCCAGTGTCTTCAATTCAGCTTGAGAGCAATTTCCGTACCAGACAGCGATGTTGTTTGTCAGTACACTCTCAGTTGTGGCTCTGTAGAAGGTGAGTAGGACCTGTGGGGGGAGGTTAGCTCTGCAAAGTCTCCTAAGGAAGTGGAGACGTTCTAGGAAGTATATAGTACTTGTCATGTTGCTGTGCAAATCATTTAGGTTCATGCCCACAAAAACACATATGGTCTCACCAGGATTTCTGCTACTCATGTCTTTGTGTATGTGTGTGGTAAATCTTTGTCTATGTTTCTTCTTTTTGTGACATGCTTCCCAATAAATAAAGCCATACTTTCTGAGCATAATTTAATAATTATTAATCTCATTAATATTTCATTGTATTTTGACAGTACCTCTGACACATTAAGAAAGGATTTGCACACATGCAGACTTAAGTGTGGTTTAATCCAGCAATGGTCATAAACCATGTAGACTAGGCTGTGAATTCACCACAGATGTTCATTAATGCTTAAAAAAACATGAAATAATGAGTAATCTACTAACACTCCTTCCTTTACTCTACCTTAACTGTAATGTGTTTTTTTTAGGTTTTCACCTGACCATTTCTGTGATGCCTTCATGAGATACAGCTCTTCCTTTTGATGATCAAATATTTCATACCCTCTTTTATTAAGATTGTTACTTCACTTCTGCACCTCCCTTCTTAGTCATTATTGAACAACCTATAGCTGGGCACCTTGTGAGGGTCCCACATTTCAGTAACATCACCAATGTTCAGCTCTTCTACCCTCCTACTAACCCTACCAGTACTACATAGCAATTTAACCAGGCATGCTCTGAGACACACTCATTTCTTCTTTACCTATATTCTATACATATTTTTCCTTTTCCATATTTTCTGAGTACCACTCTTTCTGTGGTACCCTTCTTCCCCTTCAATTTTTGTTTGAAAGTATGATCCAAGCACATTTTTCCCTTTGGTCTAAGATGGAACCTGGTCCTGATATAGAGGTAATGTCTCTTCTAGATTTATCCCTATCCTCATATCAGTCCAAACCATCTTTCTTTGTCTATTGTCACAGGCAGTCATTATTGTCCATAACCCTGTCCTTCCACAGTGTACTGACTGCTGGTGAAGGTAACACATCTGAGAATGCTGTCTCCAGTCATCTATCCTTTTCTTTCACCTCAGCTGTCTCCACAGGTGGTCAGTGGCACATGCATATACCTCAATCTCCATATTTGAGACTACATTGTCCACCTCATGTTGTGTTTTACAATTCAAGCCCGAAGACCACTTTCAATGTAATTTGCTCTCTCCTTTCTCTGTCTCATGATTAAATACTTTAAATCCTTGCTAACTGAATCTCCAGTCACCAGAACTATGTTTGCAATCCTCACATCGATTCTCTTCTCCTATAAATCTTGCATCCTGTTATGACTCCTTGTATCTACAACCCTTACTCCTCCACCTTCACCACCCAAACCTTCTTCACTGTCTATACCTTCTGCATCCCTCTCTCTGTAGCACATAATAGTTTTATCAAGCATCCTCTTCTCTTCCTACAGTGCCACCCAGCTGCTCTCTTTTTTTTTCTATTTGTCTCTTTGTTTCTGCTAGCTCAGTACCTCTGCATGGTCAGTTCCTTTCCCTCTACTTCATCTCTTGTTACTGCTGTGTGACTCAGACCTCCTACATTGGCTTCATTTTCCTTAACCTCTCTATCAAGGCTGAGTCAGCCACTTTCTTCCTTCACCTTATCTTTCATTTGTGTGTACTTCTTTAACAACATGTATCAATATCCTCCTGTCCACTGTCATTCCCTGGTACCTTTTCCTACACCGTCCTGTCCGGTGACTTTGGGTTTTTACCTCTTTTGTAGTCCTACTCAGATTTTTCTTTTCTGATGAGCCGAATTACCACCAATTCTAGCTCCCATTAAAATGTACAGAAGTTCCCCATTGTTTTGCAATCTTCAGTACCTCCCAACATAAAACCCCTACCACACATTGTGGGCAACTCACCCACCCCTATCGACCCCTTCTAAATATACGTTCAGAACATACATTATTTGATACACATATTAAAAGCCAGTAGGGAAAATGTGATTTTATGCACCGGCATGTCAAAAGGGACAACTATTTACCTAGGCAAACATCACTTACAAGATATGGTGTCTAAGGGCTTTACAAATAATATGAGATTTGCACTATCAAAAAATATGTATGCCTGAAACAGTTGCAGATCTGTGAACTTATCTATGAGCCATTATAAAAAATACTATTAATGCTATTGTTTTTCAATTCCTCTTTCTAACGTTTCCAATAAATTCTTCCTAAAAAACATCTACTGTTGCTCAGACTAGACAGTTATAAATAAAAAAAATGTGATGTCAAAACATAAAAGCATGGACAGATAATGTCAAAAGGCAATTCATTTCCATGCACATTTTGCAATGTAAACAGTGTCACAAAATTAATATACTCACAGGCTTTAAGTCACTTGGGCTGTTGCTTATGATTTGTTTAGCAGGCTTCTGTGAAATGACTTTAGATTGTCAGGTGACTGAAGATAAAATGTAATCGTGTCAAAAGTGAAATAAAAAGGCATGCAGCAAAGAGTGTGCTTTAATATTAACAAGAAGTTACTATTGTTTAGGTTATTAACCTAAACATGGTGTAAAACATATGGCATCTGCTACCACAATGAATACTGCTTGGCTCCCCATTGAACAAATGTCAGCAGTCAAAATGCTGAGTGCCAACAAGCTGAAAAAAAAGACTGAAAACACAAGAGAAGAATAAATTTCAAAAATCACTCATAGTCTGAACGGAATGCCTAATGATGTGAATAATGGCAGGGTACTTGTTTTGCCTCTGGTTGCAAGACTCCTTGAGTTTTATCTGAAGGACAAAAGTTGGGAATTGTTTCTGCTATCACTGCTGTTAATGTAAGAAGGTAAAAGGACGGCTTTGTCAGTTTCAAACAACTTCTACTGTGAGGAATTTCTTTTCTTTGCACTGTTTCCTGCATTACACTGTTTACTGGGTGGACCACACATGTTGAGAACATGACATCTGCTAGTATTAATTTCAAGTCTGTATCACTTACATGGAATCTCATAATACTTTGCCTGTCATGATGGAAAGTGAAAAAACAAAGTTGAGGTGTCACATTAACTTTGCATTCAAGGGTAAGCACTTAAGTAAACTAAGTTCCGCAGCAAGTAACATTCTATATTGCAAAAGACAACTTTGGACATATCAATAAGCACTTAAGTAAACTAAGTTCCAGAGCAAGTAACAATCTATATTACACATCAGGACTGAGGAATAAATTATTATTCAACTCACAGTCCTCTGGAGAACTCAGGATGCTGAACAGAATTCATATCAAATGCATACTCTGCAGAGTAGAGCAGATCAACACTGCCTGCCACCAAGACATTGTAGTTAACATTTTAGTCAGGCAAACAGCTGTGGAAAATAATGTGAGGCCTTTGTGATGTCCACTTTATGTTGGCCTGCAGATCACAGCTGTAAATATTACCTAAAGGTCTACGACTGTGGAATGACCACTGGACCTCAGTGACACTTTTTGCTTATGGGAAAAAAATCAAACTTCCAGAGTATAGAAGGACCAAGTGCAGAATGGAATGTGGTCTGCTGAACATGAAAACAATTAACATAGACATATGCATATGCAATTACTTTACCCATGCTCAGCCTGCATAAAGACTTGCCCCCGCACACAGATCTGAACATACACACCCTCTGCAGAGATTTACCCCATGCTTAGCCTGCATCTTTGCAGCTATCATCCCATGGGACCACACCAGCAGGACCAGCTATATAAATGTTTGACCAAATGCCAGTACATGTATCCACCAGATGATAATATAGTAAGCCTTGCTTTGTTATGTCTCTTCATGATTCCTCCACATTGGATAAGCTCTTTGCTGTACACAAGGCTGAGACACACCCTAGATTTGTAAATGTCTACTTCTTACAGTATGTAGTTTTTTGGAATGTGTATATGGCTCTTGATGATTTTATGAGTAGTATTTTATACTTTCATACAATATCTGATATACCGTGTAAATAGTATATGTGTTGCACAGATTATACTGTATTTCTCATTGCAAAAGTAGAGAGATGTATCTATAAATTATATTAACTTAACCACGGTATGACTGAGCACACCATGGACATTGCTGTTATGTATAATTCATCTACATCACCCTACGTGCCACTGCATGGACCTGCATAAAACATTATATGATTTATGCCAATGGGGGTGCTGCACCTTGCTCCTCTTTATCATCAGGCTAGTGTACATTCAGCCAACTGTTATGCAGTTCCAAGCATGTGCTAACTCACTGTCAAACTCTGCTGTAAAACATGTTGCTCAGCATGACACAGGACAATGACATTCATTCAGCCTTCTATAGTGTGTATTGTATCAGAGTTCCTGATGCTTCCAGGCATCTAAGGAACCTTTTCAGGATTCAGACCTTGTTTCCACCACTACGTATGTTCGGCTGTTTGGCTCTAAGCCAGGCTGTACTACTCTACTGCATTCTGTGGGAATGCTAAATAAGATTGATAAGCCATACACTTAATGTGAGGATTACACTATCCATGGACTGCACAAAGCATGTATGTTTCCTGTCAGGTCTTCTATGCCATGATCTATCCCATGGTCAGCAATCTAGCACAATTCATTGTGTGAAGTACAGCATCCATATTCAACAAGATGATGTCTCTGAAATATGTGTCCATATGAAAAAACAGGGCACACATCATTCATCTGACACTTGTGGGCATTAGTGACATTCCTGGGATGTTTACAGCAGACATTCATGATGGTACCAGCAGCATTATAGACAAGATTGATTGATGGATGTCAACAGCTTATATGCTGACCAGCATATGAACAGTGCACAGCTTAGAGAAGGCAACTGGTCAGATTGTGAACTTTATGAATATCCATTCTCTGCTAGACGAAGTACAGTTTTTATGGAAAATCATTAATTTCTCTTTCATTTTTCCCCTAGGATTATATAGCTTCAGACTTAGTAGAATCAGAACCGAGGAGATGCATCAGAAGAAAAGAGAGCAGCCCTCAATGGGACTTTCCTCCCTGCAAAAACTGATGTCTAGGGAAAGTTGCTGCTCTAATTTTTAAAGTCAGAGTATGCCCTGACACTTTTTAAACTGTCCAGCTATCCAAAGACAAATCCTATAGTCATGACATCCCACAATGAGATTGGACTCATACAAGTCTCCAGTTTACTGCAATTAGGTTCATAGGTTCATAGGTAGGTACTAGGCTATCGGCCCAAGGGCCTACATAAGCCTAGCCAACAAGGTTCCCTGGCTTACACCACCCAAGAAAGTTATTTTCCTGTGCCACTGTCGAGCAGAGACACAGAAGTGATCCCCGGGGTGTATTTCCTATTCACTCATCAAGATTTTCTTGAAGAGTACTAATGAAGAACTTTGCTTGACATCAATGGGTAGCCTGTTCCAGAGTATGGGAAGTCTCTGGGACAGGAAATAAACAACCTCTGCAAGGCCTGAACCCCAGATCCTGTACACTACAGTCATAGTAGTTAACCACTAAGCCATCATAGCAGTATCTAGCAAGAAAAACACCCAAATGAATGCTAGTATAGTGTTTTGTAATTCCGTGGTATTATCAGAAGTACATCTTTCTTTACTATATAATGTCCTACACAGGTTGTTCAATGCTTCTGAGCTACTCTTTGATAACTCAAAAGCATTCTCAGAGGAAGTTATCTCTAGGTGTCATATGTACCTGAATAATTTCTCATCTTAAATATCTATATGAGACACTGTACATGTTCAGACATTTTAATCTTTCATAAATACTTAAACTTTCACATCATGCCCTTCATATATTTCCACTGTAGTCTTTCCAATTCATTCATGTTAATTTTCCTCTAAGGTTTCCATACTATTATTCCACACACTAGTTTGGGTATAATGTGACTTGTAATCAATAATTATCAGTTTATGTGGGTGTTCAGGTGGGCATTCTTTGCAAAAAAACAATGCTTAACAATTGCATGCTCCAAGATTATGCTTGGAGCATGCACAGTGCAGTGTAGCATTGAGATTCTGATTTTCAATATTAATTTGTCATCATTAACAACATACATATTTGAGAGTTTTGTTTATTCTGAGTTTTATATATATATATATATATATATATATATATATATATATATATATATATATATATATAGACACACATAATATGGCAGAAGTTCATTTAGTTAAACATTCCTTTTCCTGAATAAAATAAAAGTCATCGTGTTATCAAAAATCAGTTTATTAAACATGTCAATTTTAATTCAGTGCAAGATCATAGTACAGTGGGAATCAGGGATGTTGCACTGTCCCCACTGCAGTGCAATTTCAGAGTTTGTATATATAATTAGAAGGGGGCATGGGGCACAGGTGGGCTTTCCCCTCCTCAAAATATAGAGAAATTTGCACTAGTTTTTTTCAGTAGTTTAATTTTCAGTAGTTGCACTCAATACATTGTAAGCCAATATGTCACTTGTTCAGTGAAGCAACATTCATTTATATAGGTATAGATATAGATGTATATATAGATATAAATAGATATAAATATAGATATAAATACAGATATAGATATAGATATAGATATAGATATAGATATAGATATAGATATAGATATAGATATAGATGTAGATATAGAGATACAGTGATGGTAGGCCTCTGATAAAGTGTTTGATAAAACCTTGTATTTTTTATACAATGTTCATATACTTTTATCCTACATTCTTGGCACTTGGCATATTAACAGATTTACTCTGCATAGATTATTCATCATCAACATCCATTACATGCCATCAGTCCTACTAGAATTCCCAGACTCCTGCCATATTAAACCACTTATTAAAAACTAAAGTAAAATGGCATAGCATGTATATGACAAACACATACACACATACGCAAACCAAGGAACCTTAGGCTGTCCAATATAACCCCAATCACAAATCAACACTCACATTTAAACTGGTCATTTAATAATGTTGTGCTTGATGTGATAAAGAAAAAAACATTAGTTTAAGATGCAGTTCAAAATACTTTTATTGTATGATTAACCAATGAAGCATTGAACAAATAAGAGACTGATTATTTGCTCTGATTTCAATTGCTAAATTTGTATCACACTAGGATCAGTTTAATACTTGATGTGACAAAGGGAGATACTGTCAGAACAGCTATCTGGAATTTTGTAAATAATTATGTCATTTGTGAATATCAACATGATCTATATAAGATGCTTGTTTTACAAATGTATTAGAAATGTATGTCATATAAGTTGGTTTGTACAGACGTGTGCTAAAAAATATATTTTCTAGAGTGCTTGTGCTTAAAATGTAACCACAGCATGCCCTACTGGAATAGAACAGAAATGTACCGGCACTACTGTAACTGTTTAAATGTATATATTTTAACAGTGGAAACTGGAGCACAAGAGGTTAACTTCAGTCTAGCAAACTTCAGAAAAATAGCTGAAATTAAATTACTTTATGGCAGATAGAGACATAATGTCTGCACTAGGGAACTTTCTGTATTGTCTTGGAAGTGTTTTATTGTTTTATGACTTCCAGCATCTGCCAAAGATCTGATGTCTATGTATTTTCACAGGTAGATGCTAAATACTGCTAGCTTCCAGCAGTGGGGGTTTCACCTCAGACAGAGTCAGATAACAAGAAATTATGTCATTCTGCAAGCTATCCCAGAAGTAATATTTAATATATAAATTTAAAAAGTCTCTTAGAGGGACACAGCATTTTGTATACTGTCTTGGACCTGATGACAACAACTAGAAGATCCATTTACCACATCCGCTTTGCTCTTAAATAAGTTAACTAGGGTATATTAATCCTCTTAGATTCAGTCAGGAATAAGGAAACATAGTTTAGATGTTTTTCTTTATTTGAGAATATCCTACAATGTTGTTTTAAATATCTCCTGTGGTTTTGAACTCTGATGTCACTGTGAATATATACTCAGTATTTTCTTGTTCTTTTATTATTAAATATATTTAAACCTTTCATTGGAGCTAATATTTATGAGACAGATTTAAGTTCCGAGAGTACTTGCATATTTATTTATTTAGTGACACTGTGTAGGCCACTCCTAATAGCCTTGCTCTTAGTCAAACTACCATGTGTATGAGTAACATTACACAGTAAGATTGGACACCCTTTGTTAAGGGCCTTAAAGTAGCTGATAAGGATGTGGCTGGTGGTAGTGATAACTACTTTACAGTCTGGGCAAAAGGGGGCAGAGCTAGTAAACCTGTGGCAGCCTTTCCCAGGTATGTGTGAGTGTGTGTAACAAAGAGTGTGTGTGTCAGCTACTTGGGCAGGGACATGAAGCACTGGCTGGACAGAAAGAGTGCTGGAGGTCCTGGCTTGGCCACTCAACTGAGATCTCAGCTGTGTAGCTGTCCCAGTGGGGAGTCTTATAGGGGATCTAGAGGAAAGAGGGAGAAACCAGCCCTGGACTGACTGTGGTCTCTGTGTGCGCGTAAGGGAAATTGCACTTTATTGTGTGTGTACTTGTCATCTTTGCAGTGTACGTCCCCCCACTGTTGCCAGTGGTGAGGATTGAAGCTCCTTGATTACTGGTTGGCAGTGGTGGGTCGTCACATTTATTGGTTGGCAGTGGTAGGATATCCACATATTGAGATTCAGTGGTGTGGATACTGAATTCCTGTAGCCTATAAACAGTGGTCACTAAAGAATGTTTGTACTCTTAAACAGCCACACAGTAGACATTCAGAATTTCATATCACAATAGTTATATTTATTTTTTGTTAGCTGAGTTAGTCAGGGAGAGCAGGCAAGGATGTCAGCAGAGGAGTATGGCAAGCTAACAAGGAGCCAGTTGGCTGAGATGTGCCAAGCCAAAGGACTGATGTATGCCAACCTGACTAAAGCAGAAATGGTTTCAGCCTTAGTCACAGCTAAATCACAGATCAGCAACCAGGAAGACAACCAGACTGGACTTGGGGATGTACAACTCTCAAAAAATGAACAGTTCAACCTTTCCACAGAAGACTTAAAAATCCATCTCGAGACTTGAACTGGAGTCCAAGCGGTTCGAACTAGAATCAGGAGAGAGACTGTGGTGTTTGGAGGCTGAAGAAAAGGAGGAACAAATAGCATTAGAATTAGCAGATAGACTGAGATGTCTGGAAGCTGAAGAAAATGAGAGGCAGAGATAACATGAAAAAGAGATGCTGACTCTTCACCAGGGTCATGGAGGTAATAGGGAAGGGAGTAACTGAACCCTAGAAGCAATAAAGGTCAGTAAATTTCTTCCACAATTTGCAGATTGCGATGAGTTTGTTAGTATTATTCATATGTTTGAAAGGGTATGTAAACAGTATAATGCTGATCAAGGGCTCTGAGTACAGTTCCTTACCTCCTTACTCCATGGTAAACCTGTAACTGCTAGTTCTAAATTGTCTGATACTGATTGCTTAAATTATAATACTGTTAAAATTGCTTATTAGTGTGTTTTAAGTTAACACCTGAAGCTTATAGAAAAAAAGTTCCGTGAGCATAGGTGCAAGGGAGATGAAAGTGTGTGTGAATATATTGTTGAGTTAAGCACTTATTTTCATAGATGGGTGAGTGGGTGTCAGGTCAAAACTTTTGAAGGCTGGCAGACCTTTTGGTGAGGGAACAAACCCTTAGCACTTTTTCTGAGGACATGAGAATCTGGTTAGCAGATAGGGAATGCAATACTGCAGATGAGCTGGGGAAAAAGGGAGACCTATACCTAGCAAGCAGGGCATCACTGCACAGGAAAGGGATACCCAGTGCTGCACATGGGTCAAAGGCAATCCATGATGAGCAGCCTAAACCACCCCCTACAGAGTCTGCCAGTAATAGAGGAAGCCACTAGTTCAGGTACACAGCCAGGATCAAAGGTTAAATGTTTTAAATGTAGCCAGTGGGGCCATGTTGCATATAGATGTCCATGGAGGCAAGGTGAGGAACAAAAGGTGAGGGAGCCAGTAAGTGGGAATGATAGAATGCCAATGGAAGCTGTTTGCTGACAAATAGGGTACCAAACTACCACAAGAGGTTATATCTTATCTTAGTAGATGAGAAACAGGCCACTGCTAAGAGGGATGCAGCCTCTGCCTAACTATTATGAAGCCTGCAATGGTTAAAGAGGAACAGTACTTGCTTGGGCAGTCTACTCCAGTCAGAGCTTTAGGAAGGAACCCATTCCAAACACCTTTGGCTAGGGTTCACCTTGACTCGGAGAGTGGAAAAGGAAGCAAGCAAGTAGGTGTGTTTGAGGCTATCCCTGCAGACGTCCTGAAAGAGAATGATTTTGATAATGCAGCACTTTGTGTGCATGCAGTTACATGCAGTCAGGCTTGGAGACAAATGTGTGGATCTGGTAGCCTGGGCGGGACCCAGACAGACTGCACACTTGAAGCCAGGACTGGTGAAGTGGCTGCTTTAGGGAGGGAGCTACCTGGTAGCAGAGAGACTGAAGATGAGATACAGCTACTCACGGGTACTAATGTTCCCTTGGACAGAGTGACTGCAAGGGCAGAGGTGAGTAGTAGTACCCAGGCTGACAGTGAGGCACCAGATACCAGATCAGGATACCAGACTTTCTGTGGAAGGGGAGCTGGTAAGGGTTACAAAGAGAGAGTTGAGACACTCTCAGCTCTCAGACCCTACATTACAAGGCTTGAGGGAAGTAGCCAGTGAGGCACCTGATTCTCAAGGAAAGGGGGATTCTGTATACTGGGACAAAGGGTTACTGTATAGAGAATAGACCCCTGAGGGAGGGCTAGAGGTTGAGCGAATACAGCAGTTGGTAGTGCCCAGAGCCTACCATCTGGAACTTCTCTCCATAGCTCATGATATTCTCTTATGGTCATAAAGTGTGCAAACAGACATATTATGCAGAACTTTTATTGGCCTGGAATTTCCAGAGATTCAAGGATATAACAGGGTACTGCAGGAACTGTGAGCAGTTGCAAAAGGTAGGCAAGGCAGGAGAGATGGGCAAAGCTCCCTTGATGCCTTTGTCTGAGATTGAATAGCCATTTCAGAGGGTAGTTATGGATATTTTAGGGCATCTGAGTACCCCAAGTTCCACAGGTAAGAAGTATATATATAAAACAAGCCACATGTAAATGCAAATAGCTTACTTATTCCCTAATTAACTTATTCCCTAATTAATCTTCGTCAACATTACTTCTTTTTTTTTTCAAAACAGGTTTATTGTTTTAACATATAAGAGAAATATCATAACAATTTTATACAAGTAATTAAAAATAGGTATTATTATAATATTCAACAAAACAACTAAAGTATTTACAAAGACATCCACTACAATCAGATCAATTAATTAAACTAAAATATCATGCTATTGAAATTAAAATTTTTTTAACAAATTTTGTAAATTATCCCATACAATATAATAAGATGTTTTTCTATTTGTTCTTGTCCTAATTGTGTTTATTTCCATATGGCACACTATATTCATAACATTTTTAAATTCATTGAACGAAGGAGGTGTATCTGAAATCCAATTTCTAGTTATTATTTTCCTAGCCACTGCTAGAATAGACCATAACAAGGGAAGCTTAACCTTTTTAACACTTTGAGGTACAGGTGTGTTGAATAATATAAGAGATTTAAAAATAATGAAATTATCTGTAAAAAGAGCCTGCAAAAATTCATTAATTGACTTCCAGTATTCTTTCAATTTTATACAGTCATAAAACATATGAGCCAGGGGCAGCTCGTGGCATCGGGCTGCCGGACTGCAGCCCCCTCAAACTAAAAATTAAAAAAGAAAACAGAAAAAAAATTATTTATTTAAATTTTCAAGAGACATGAACTTTGCATCAGTAGTCCACTACCGGTCTATGCGCATGCTCAAGGCAGTCCGGCAGGGCAGGACTCATAGAGGGACACAAGGAGACGTCTGTGCACTTTTAAAGTGCACAGACACACTGGAAGGATATATCGCATCCGGACTGCAACAGCCAGAACAGTCTCAGGAGGGAGCTTGGAATCTCGTCGTCGGGAAGGAGCTTTGCTGGGATCTCGCAGGTCTTTGTAGGATATGGAGAACAGACATGTAAGTGTATGGTGCATTTTACTTTCTGTGTTGGTGCTTTTTAACTGAATAGAGTTGGTGTGTGTGTGTGTGAAAATGCCCCAGGTGCTCATGGTGGTGTGGTAGGGAATACCTCAGGCTTGAACCCTGTACCCAGGTGTTAAAGACTTGAGTTCCCTACCCACCACCATTTGTAAAAAAATTGCAGATTTTTGCCTCATATTTGATCTGATCTGTTCCTCATAATATCTGTGGTTTGTAAATGTTGCAATGCTTGATATTTGATGGTGTAGTAGTAGCATTGTTGCCTCACAGCTGCAGGTTTTCAGGTTTGATTCTTGGCTGGGGTTCCTTCTTTGTGGGGTCCGTATCTTCTCCCTGTGTTTGTGTGGGTTTACTTTTGTGCCCTCCCATGTTACAAAGACATGTTTGCATTATTTCTTCCTGGGCCTCTGCTGAAAATTGTGTTTTTGTTCCAAGTTAAATAAAATTGACAGGCATTTGAATTTCAGACTTCAGGTTTCTGAATGTTTAATTCCTTGCACATTTGATGGTGCAGTGGTAGTATTGTTGCCTCACAGCTATAGGTTTTCTGGTTTGATTCTTGGCTTCTGTGTGGAGTCTGCATCTCCCTGTGTTTGTGTGGATTTGCTCTGGTGCCCTGCCATTTTACAAAGACGTGTCTGCAGTATTAATCCCTGCGTCTCTGCTGAAAATTGTTTTTGTTCTGTCTGCAGTAAAATTGACCGGCATTTGAATTTCAGACTTCAGGTTTCTGAATGTTTAATTCCTTCCAGATTTGATAGTGCAGTGGTAGTATTGTTGCTTCACAGCTATAGGTTTTCTGGTTTGATTCTTGGTTGGGGTGGCTTCTGTGTGGAGTCTGCATCTCCTCCCTGTGTTTGTGTGGATTTGCTCTGGTGCCCTACCATTTTACAAAGACGTGTCTGCAGTATTAATCCCTGCGTCTCTGCTGAAAATTTTTTTGTTCTGTCCGCAGTAAAATTGACCGGCATTTGAATTTCAGACTTCAGGTTTCTGAATGTTTAATTCCTTGCAGATTTGATGGTGCAGTGGTAGTATTGTTGCCTCACACCTATAGGTTTTCTGGTTTGTTTCTTGGTTGGGGTGGCTTCTTTGTGGAGTCTGCATCTCCTCCCTGTGTTTGTGTGGATTTTCTCTGGTGCCCTGCCATTTTACAAAGACGTGTCTGCAGTATTAATCCCTGCGTCTCTGCTGAAAATTGTTTTTGTTCTGTCTGCAGTAAAATTGACTGGCATTTGAATTTCAGACTTCAGGTTTCTGAATGTTTAACTCCTTGCAGATTTGATGGTGCAGTGGTAGTATTGTTGCCTCACAGCTATAGGTTTTCTGGTTTGATTCTTGGTTTGGGTGGCTTCTCTGTGGAGTCTACATCTCCTCCCTGTGTTTGTGTGGATTTGCTCTGGTGCCCTGCCATTTTACAAAGACGCGGTCTGCAGTATTAATCCCTGCGTCTCTGCTGAAAATTGTTTTTGTTCTGTCCGCAGTAAAATTGACCGGCATTTGAATTTCAGACTTCAGGTTTCTGAATGTTTAATTCCTTACAGATTTGATGGTGCAGTGGTAGTATTGTTGCCTCACAGCTATAGGTTTTTTGGTTTGATTCTTGGTTGGGGTGGCTTCTGTGTGGAGTCTGCATCTCCTCCCTGTGTTTGTGTGGATTTGTTCTGGTGCCCTGCCATTTTACAAAGACGTGTCTGCAGTATTAATCCCTGCGTCTCTGCTGAAAATTGTTTTTGTTCTGTCCACAGTAAAATTGACCGGCATTTGAATTTCAAACTTCATGTTCTTCAGAATACATAGTAGCACAACCTTTTCTTCTAGCAATTTTCTAAGTTTATAAGATGAATATTTTAAATCTGTCCCTATTTTTGGGACTGTATTCCCCCATTATTGGCTTTGTCCAGGTTTTGTGCTAAGGTTGACAGCTATGGCAAGAACTGAATTCACTGAATATGGACTGTAGAATTGTGCATATTTACTGATAAAGGTGCACTGTAGAATTGTGCATATTTACTGATAATGGTGGACTGTAGAATTGTGCATATTTACTAATAATGGTGGACTGTGGAATTGTGCATATTTACTAATAATGGTGGATTGTAGAATTGTGTATATTTACTAATAATGGTGGACTGTGGAAGTCTGAGTAGACTTTTATGATAAATGTTCTCAACTGGGCAGTTTTGCCATTATGGGTGCATATGTTTTGTTTCATTGCTTACTGGAAAAATGTTCAAAACAAATTTAAAACACCCTCTAACAAGTGTACTGTATTGTACAAGGAATATAATTTTAGTACAATGAGGAAGGTGTATCAAAGAGCACATGTATGTTTCATATGCAAGGGGCCTATGATTGAAAACAGCCCAAAATTAATCTTTATCTGCCACTGGCAAAATGTATTTTCTTTGAATGTGGGTTTCAATGCTGTTTCAATGAATGTGAGTTTCAAGGGCAGAGAAGTTTTAATGCTAAGTTTTCATTGTGAGACTGCATTGCTTTGTTTAACAGATGACTTAATGTTTGTGCTGTAAAATACAAAATAAAACTTTCAAATGAAGTCCAACTCATCATTGAAGTAAAGCAGTATGCACATTAGTGTTTATGGTAAATGGAGTGAAATAGCCAAGTAATGGCTAATTGGAATGGCTGCAGAGGCTCCATTCAACCATTATTTTGTCAGGGGGGAAGGGCAGCAAACTCAGACAGGCCCAGCTGAACTATACCTCCCAACTGTCCAGATTTTCAAAGAATGAATAGATTTTTGCTTCTTATTTTGGTTTGTTGTTCATAAAATTTGTAGTTTTAATTCCTAAATGATTTGCCAGAAGTCACTAAATAATAAGTTTCAGACTTCATAACCTTCATAAAAATGCATGTTAAAGTAAGAGCCGTTCTATCAACTGTCTCAATTTATACAAGAGCAATTTTTAGTACTGTTTATATGTGCCCCCAATATATTTGGCCTTGTTCAGATTTACTGCATTAACAGGTTGAGAGGTACATGCAAATAAATTGCTTTATAGAATTAGGCATAGCCAACCTCTCAACTGTCCCCAATTTTTGGCTCAAAATGTTGCTCTTCCCCCTAATAATCCCTCCGCAAAAGAGTAATTTTGGAAGAAAACATGGAGGGTTTACAATTAAGAAATAACTGTAATAATCAAAGTTATAGATTACTTGAAATGCATGTAGATTATTTTATTTTGTCAGCTGCTCAAGGTAGCAGTACTAATATTAAAGTGTCCCTTCTTTGACAGGTAGCAGCTCTATTGTGTGTCTATTTTATATTTTTGCATCACATTTTTGGTCCATTTTTCATAAAATTGTGTTTTTTGCCAAATTAGTGACAAATCACTAAAGACTGAAGTTAGAAAATGACAGACATTTGAGTTTCAGATTTTATACCTTTCAGAAAATTCATACTAATGCAAGACCTATTCTATTATCTTTCTAAGTTTATTAGAGCAATATTTAAAAATTGTCCTTATTGTTGTGCCTTTGTCCCACTTCTGTGTATGGCTTTGTCCAGATTTCTTGCTCTTGAGGTTGAGAGGTATGACAAATGTGTCAGGGCCATCACAGTCAGCCAGAGAGTTTTCAAATTGTGACATGCTTGTTGCACCCCACTCCCCCATGTAGTGACTCTGGATGTGTCCAAGCAAGGCAAGGAGTAGTTGTATCTACCTTGGATGGGGAGGACACACTGCATAAGTACTGCAGTGGCTTTTCATCTGTCCTTGATTTTGCAGAATGGTCTGGTTTATGTCATATTTTTGTACTGTTGATTTATGCTTATTACTCAGATTTATGCTTATTACTCAAAGTGCCTGTTGCTCTGTGTTTAAGTAGCAATGCTTTAATGACCATAAGGTAAGCTTGTCTGACATCGTAAGATGCAAGTAAGCTTTAATAAGCATACTGTTAAAGAATTGCCAACATTGAAAGCCTTTCTGTTGTTGCCATGCAGAGAATACTTGACTAGATAATGTATAAGCCTTGGGTATTAAAGGACAGGATTCCATTATTTTAAAAGCTCATTACACTTGTTGGAGACTTCCAGTCATCTCTACAGACTTTACCCGTAAACTAAACAGAATGCCAATCATGTATGGTCCATAACCTGTACAGTAATCCTTTAAGCAATGTATCTTGAGCTTGTTTCTTGTTTGCTTTTCATTTTTTACTTTTATCATGTTTTCCCATGAAACAAGTTGTCAGGCAGCAGGTCTTTTTGGATAAGAAACATTTTTACAAGTGGGGCATCACATAGATTTCTACTTTCAGCATGTTGCTTGGTACTTTAATAAAGCTGAATATATTATAATTAGAACTGCAGTGCAAGGAGAAGTGGTTTGAGTTGAGTGCTTCTGGTTTTTCTTATACTTGATTTTGACTGGCATTCCAGTAATGTATTTAAAAAGTAATTTATTTTTTCATGCCTCACAACCTTTTGTTTCCATCTAGATATTAAGTAAGCTGTCATGCAGCCAATGCATTGAAATATTTTTATTCTTCTACACTTATTTTTGTCTTGATTGGACTTTCATAATGATGGTTTGCCACCCAGGGCAGTTTTTTGTGGTTTTGTGCATAGCTCCTCCCCTTTATGGTTGACCACACCCCTTCCCTTTGACCCCACCCATTCAGCGTCTTCTGCAGCCCCCCTGTGATTTGAAGTCACCAGCCGCCACTGATATGAGCCCAGTCAGCATTAATTTCTACATTACATCTCTTACATAAATTATCTTTATTATTTATTTTATTCATCATCAAAGGTGTATAAAAAGATATATGTAAAAATTTCCATGTATAAAGTCTCCAGACAATGGAAGACGTAGTTCTATAAGCAGATTCCAATATATATTGTTTATCTTGTTGATTTGGTGGGTCCCCATTAATAGAAGTGAAATAATTCCAGTATGAATCTACACTGTAAAAAGTTTCTTGTCTGATAATTTTATGTATGTATGAAAGTTTACCTTTATCAGAAACTTTATGTTGTAAATTTAATATCAAGTAATCAATCAGTGTTGGAATAGATTCTTTAACTGTTATAGACATTAGATCTATTTTATTAATGAGATGTTGTCTAAAGGTCTGAACCTCTAACCAGCAAGTTTCTCTTAGATCAAATTCTTGTTTTAAGAAATCTAGATTTTTAACTTTATTATCAGATATCAACTGATACTAGTACTTTAGATCATTATCTATAGCTAAATGAGTTCCTTCAGAAGTAAATGACAAAAGCATACCCTGAGTATACATTATAGGGACTACAATAAAATTCCATTCCCTATACTTAGGCTGCATGAATATAAAGTTACGATAACTAATAATAATATTTAATGGGTAACAAACCATATGTTTAGGTGTAATAGGTGAAGTACAAAATTCCTTTAGTAACCATAACATGGAGTTATTTACAATCATATTTTTATGTGTTAAGGAGATTTTCATGAAGTGCATACTAATTAGCTCCCAATAATCTTTCCATTTTGCGACATATGACTGATCTATTAATAAAGTAATAACTTTTACAATAGAAGAGATAGTATATAAATTAAAGTCTGGAAAAGAAATACCCCCTTGAGACCAGCTATTAGTATGTTTCTTTAATGCAATCCTAGGTCTATTAGGTGCCCATAGGAAATTTAACATTAGTGTATTCAGTTTCTTGATAATTATTTTTGTAGGTGGAAGTATTATTGATTGTATTAAGTATAACATCTTGGGGAATATTATCATTTTAATAATTGTAAGTCTTTCCTCCATAGTAAAAAAACATATTATTCCAGGTATTAAAAAGATTTTGTATATTAAGAAAACAGGTATTATAATTATTATATATAATAGATTTAATATCTTTAGATAGCATTATACCTAAATAAGTTATCTGACCTGAATTGGGTACATATTTAGTAAAATCACTAATGAGAATATTTTTTCGTGTATATAGGTAGTATTTTAGTTTTTTCTTCATTGAATATTAAACCAGAAATACTTTTAAAATTCATCATGTTATCAAATAGAGACTGAATAGAAGAATTAGATCCTGCTGATGTAATTAGAACATCATCTGCAAAAAGTTGAATTTTGGATGTTGTATTTTCATCTATTTCAAAACCCTCTATGTCAGTACTGTTTCTGATCAAATTAGCCCAAGGCTCCATTACTAAAGTGAATAATAGTGGAGAAAGTGGACATCCTTGTTTTGTACCTTTAATAATGGGTATTTTTTGTGAAACATATGTTCCTACCTTAATATAAGCCAATGTTCCTTTGTATAAATGCTCAATTAGATTTACAAATGCATCTGAGAAGTTTGTGCACTTCATTAAGGTAAACAGATAGTCCCAACTTACTGAATCAAATGCTGAACCTATATCAAGACTAATAAGTGTCAAATCTTTCTTTTTCCTATTTGCAAAATCTATTAATGTTAAAGTTCTTCTTATATTATCAAAAGTATTTCTATTTACAATGAAGCCTGTCTGATCTATATCTATAATGCCGGGAATGATTGTCTTCAATCTATCAGCAAAGATACTCATAAACATTTTATAATCAACATTAAGTAATGAGATGGGCCAATATGAAGAACATCTAGTTGGATCTTTATTAGGTTTTACAATCGGCGAAATAAATGTATATTGCCAAGATGGGGGGGTTATTAACTCAGTTTGGGCCAAAATAAAAACCTTATGTATTAATGAATATGTACTTTTAGAAAGGATTTTATATATCTCTGGTATAATACCATCATTACCCGGTGCTTTGTTTGATTTAAGCTTATTCATTTGTGTAATAACCTCTGTATATGAAATACTTTTGTCCAATAGTTTAATCTGTTGTTCATTAAGCTTTTTATTCATGTTTGTGGTTATAAACTCCTTTATTTTATCTTTAGGTTCCATGTTAATGTTATTATGGTTAATTTTGTGAAAGTGATTTCTAAATTCATCTAGTATTTCTGGTATACTAGAAACGTTCTTCTTTTCCTTAGAGAAAAGATTTCTTTGATATGGTTTTGTTTATTCAACCTTTTGTTTTATTTTTAAGTCTATGTAAGTATTTGGGGCTTATTGAATAAGACAAAACTTGTATTCTCTAAAGTTATTTTAACTTTATGAGTTAAAATTTCTTTGTATTTCTCATTTAGTTTGTTTATTTCTTCAATAACTTTCTTGTCCATAATATTTTCTTTATTATTATGTTTATAAGAGTCTAATTTACTTTGAATATCTAACAATTCCTTATCCCAAGATTTCCTTTTATTATTATACCATCTGATACTTTGTCCATATAGATATGATTTTAAGGCATCCCAAACATAAACAATGGAGACTTCAGGAGTATTATTTATGTCTAAAAAAATGTTTTACTTCTGAAAGTATATATTCTTTATAGTCTTTTAGTTGAGTTAAGTATGCTGGTATCATTTTGATCTGAACATTATGAGTATTTTTTATCATGAATTCAAAAACAATTGAATTATGATCAGATATAGGACATGAAATGATTTTGGAATTAATTAAATCTGTTACCATCTGGTTAGAAATAAAGATCCTATTTATTTTTGAATAAGTTTTGTATCTGTTAGAAAAAAAGGTGTATGGTAATGATTTTGAATCTATCTGATTATTAATATCATTCAAATGATAAGAATTAGCAAAATCATTTAAATGTTTTGCATTAGATGTAATTCTTCTTTTCCCTATAGTGGTAGTATCACTTTCATGTAGTATACAATTAAAGTCACCAGCTAAAATAATATCTCCTATAGAGAATGATATGATCTTATCAATATGATGTTTCACTGTATTAAAACCAATTCCAGGTATCCAATATACATTAATTAAAGTGTAAGTCTTCCCATTAATTTGTATTGTAACCATACAAAACATTCCTTTGTCATCCTGATAAGACTTAATGGTTTTAGGAATGGGCATACTTTTATTCCATAAAATAGCCACTCTTCTTTTTTTCTGAGTGTGCTCTGAACTAACCAATACTGTATATTTGTTTGTGGCTAGTTTATCAATGTCTTTTTTCAAGAGATGGGTTTCTTGCAGGAAGACTAAGTTGGCCTTATGTAAATTAATGTATCTTATTAGGCTTGCCCTTTTACATGGATTATTCAATCCATTAATGTTTAAAGAAATTCCTTTTAAAGATGTCATTTGGCATTTTTAAAACTTAAGAATCTTATGATCAAAATAACAAATAACAAGATAAGTAATGTTACATCTCATCCTTTAGGTATACCTTTAAATATAGCTGTATTTATTGAATCTCTTATGGGATTTCGTATAGGATTCAATTTTGTTTGTAGTGACAATGAATGTACAAAATATATTGTGGATGTCAAAACTATATACAAATAACAATGAACAAGTGAAAATAATGTAAGGATTAAACCTTGCATCCAGCCTGGAGTTATAAACTCCAACTTAGAGTAGTATTTACCACTCAAGTTAACCCCCTACCCTAAGCAGTAGTACCTCAGCTACCACCTTATCAATTTAATACTAGTTATATTTAACTGAGGTTAACAGTTTTCAGTTCAATTATCTAGCAAGACAAGACTACACATTTGGTAAAACAGCATCATATAAACTAAAATAAACCTTTTTTTTTTTTTTTTAAACTATTCATACTACTATATACATCCATGTAATATAAAACACTTGTATTCAAATGGCATTCAAATAATCTTGATGTTAGAAATCAAGAGGAGAGAAAAATAAGTTCTAACATTCATTTAAATCAAAAACTTTGGCTAATATGATTCAGACATTACATATATTAAGATGCATCTATTTTCTGTCATGTAAATGCAATTATCAGCTTCCAAAAAAAAAAACTTGAATTGCTTGTATATGAGCATTTACTCAAACTCATTATTGTCAATAGAATAAAATATTGTAGTTATAGAAATTGTTATAAATCATACTGCATAGTTATGCAGATTCTCAGAAACACTTATATACATATATACATACACACACACACACACACACACACACACACACACACACACACACACACACACACACACACACACACACACACACATATATATATATATATATATACACATACACACACACACAAACATACACACACACACACACACACACACACACACACACACACACACATATATATATATACATACATACACACACACACACACACATACACATATACATATATATATATATATATATATATATATATATATATATACATATGTATACACACACACACATACACACACACACACACACACACACACACACACACACACACACACACACACACACACACACACACACACACATTTATATATGATCTCACTGAGTTGTGTCCTTACTGAGCACCATCTTACTTGCTGTCCCTACAATAAATCTGTCTGCTTTATACAAAATAATGCACAGCAAACACATTTTAGTAACCAGATTTTACAACCATGCTATACTACTGCTTTAAAATATATCACATGACAATTTCTTCCAGTATAGAGTTATAAAATTATTTATGCTTGTCAATCAAATGAATTAAATGAGTTATAGTAATGTATATGTTTGGAACATAAGTTTTTAACACAGATTATTAAGCTGCTGTTAAGTAGATTTTCAAAAACACTTGAATAAATGTTTCATTTTCTATGCCTTCTAAAATAAGACATTTACTTACTACAAGAAACTGTATCATTTAAACTCATTATAACTGACATATTTTATGAATTATAACATAGATATTTAAGTAATTATATAAAATAACTCACATTTAGATGTTAAAGAGTTCATTTTCCTTCACATAGTCACATTTGTATCTTTCAATTTCCTGGAAGAGTGTCATTCCTGAATCTGTGATGTGTCAGTGTGATATCTAGGTCAAAGGTTAGACTAGCTGCTTTCAGCTTCTCTGTGAGAATTCTGAGAGTTGAAGCTTTTGAAGTAGCTCATGGACACTGTGCATGAGACAGCCCACATCCCAGATTGTCTCTCTTAACATTTTGGCGGGAAACTTATTAAAAACTAGTGACAAACATTCATTTAGCAGTGTAAATGCATCTAAACATGACAAAACCTTCACAATGTATTTTACAGGTTATTACATCCTCTATGTAAGTGAAATTAAGCCCAAAATTATTAATAAGTAATAAAACTCAATATTTTTGTCCCAACTCAATTTTTATGCAAATCTTATTATTTGCTGTGTCTATATGATCAAAAGCATCTCTATATATTAACAAAGAAAAGAAAAAGAGAGTAGAAAGTAAAAGGGTGTAAGGCAGAAATAAAAATGTAAGAGAAAGCTATAAGAAGTATATACAATGGAATATTACTTACTGTTTATATTAATAGAGTTAAAAATAAAACATATTATTTACTATTATTTAGTTCTAATTATTATTAGTTAAAGCATGACAGATTATTTACAAACAAGCATAAGCAGTGTAATCAAGAAAGTATAATTAGGAATAGCATTTGAAGAACATATAAACTTTTACAAGGAATAAATATGTTATTATTCTATTAATCATATTTTCATTACTCTTCTCTCCCTGCCCTCCCCACCCTTACCCACTACATAATCTAAATAGAATGTCATTGTTTAAACAAAGAAAAGAAGAAAAGGAGAAAAAAAGATAAAGAAAAAATGTATCAAATTACTGACCTTACTTCTCCTTTTCAGAAAGAGAAACAAGTTGAATCACAACTTGCCATTAAATCTCAGATATTTTGACTAGTTATGAAACAAAACATTTCTTTGCACACAGAGAATAACTTTGATTAAATCTTTTCAAAATATTTGTTGCTTCTGGAAATGCAGGAACTATATTTAAAAGATTAATAATGAAATAAAATGATGAGAGAAAAAACATAGAACAGATCATTTGTTTTTTAGTCTCTTCTTCTTCTCTGAAGTCTTCCACGAAGTTTCAGTTGCCAGTCTCTTTAATGAAGGACTAGCCCATTCCATTTCTTCTATTTTATCCAAAATCTTATTTTTTCTGATAAACAGTAAGGCAGAGTCTAAGTCATCGAAAATTTTAGGACCATCAGGAAGGAAGATTTTAAGCTTGGCAGGAAACAGAAGGTATGTTTTAAACTGTGCTTTTTTAAGCTCCCTTATTAGTGGCAGAAAAACTTTTCTTTTAGCTATTACCCTGGAAGAATAGTCATTGTCAAAATGCACAGTTGTCTCATTAATCTTAACAGGAGCTTTAGCCCAAGCAGATTTAAGAACCATCTCTTTATCAAAAGATGATAGAAATCTAACTATAACTGATCTAGGATAGTTTTTGTTAGAGTTAGTATTAGTTATAGATCTAAGTGCTCTTTTGATACCAAAAGAGAATGCTTCTGGTAAGTCTAAAGTTTTAGGGAGCCATGTTGTTAAAAAAGAAGTAATATTGTTACCTTGAATATTTCCTGGCAGTCCAAAAGTCCTAATGTTATTAGCCTAGATCTATTTTCCAGGTCATCCAGCTTTGTTTGTAAATGTGTATTTTGTTTCAGCAGAAACTCAATGTTGATTTCCTCTTCTTGTATTCTATTTTCCATGTCATTCACAGCTTCTTCTCTGCCTGTCATCTGGATCTTCTGTTGTTGCAGGTCTATATGTAACAAGTCTATTTGTTTTGTAGTTTTTTCTATGAAGGTGTCTATTTTAGTATCCATTTTATCCATCATAGCAGTAAGTTGCTGGATTATAATTATCAGAGACTGAAGTTCTTTCTTGATGCTGGAGTCTTGAGAATTTGTCTTACTGGAACTCATTTCAGACTGATAAACTGACAGGAAAATTTCCAAAGTGATTTCTGACAGGAATATTGTTAAGATTTCCTTTCTTTTTTAAATATAGTTCAAGAACTATATAAAACAAACATATTTAGAAAGAAAATTACTTCAAAAATTAATTTTTTAAGTAATTAATTCCTGTCAGTGTAATGAAATTGGTGGAGCTGAAGAAATCTGCTGCTATCCTGTGTTCATCCTTGGCCACGCCCCCCGTCAACATTACTTCTGATTGCAAAGCACAATATGTGCTCTTACCCGACATCTGGCGATGCATACCTGTCACTGTCAAAGAGGAAATGTATGCAGATCTGTGTCAATAAAGAACTGGTAGAAAATAGAAAATCTGTGAAAGATACAAGCTAAGCTGGAAGTGTGCAGTGCTTAACTTATGTTCATGATGATATCATTAAGTAGTTGTAGCACTAGTAAAATGTGAAATAAGCAGTCATATCAACATAAAAAATAGCTTTATAGGATTAGTAGAACATCTAGATGCTGTACTAACTTAGCATGGCAGTGTTTTGTATGCTGCCAGAGTGCAGCAGATGGAGAATTAAAAATGTAGCTGTTGGACTTTGCATGGGGAAAATAACATAATGGTAGCCTGTAATAAAACAGAGCTGTACTTTAATACCCAAAGGAGTGAACATACCACATAGGAACACTATTTATTACTGTTCTTTAATTTGTATTCTTTTTTAACAGTTTTATGGGTAAACAGTGAAAATAACATTGTTTTGTACAACCCATGGAAAGATTAAATATTTTTCTGAATGGAGTTGTCATGGATTGCTTTGTAATTTATGTCAATGAGGAAGCAAGATGTAGCATTTTAAAAGGGTTGCAGAAACAATATTCGGGATTGTAGTACTGAATATAAATGAACATATATTGTTAATGAGAAAGAAGATGATATGCAAAAGTAAGAGTAGCTTTGATTTCAGGTTCATTCTACAGCACTCATCCTTAATATTATTAATAATTGCACTATAACAGTATCACACCATCACTATTTTATGCAATGATTCCTTTACTAGAAAGGCTCACCCAGACTCTGCTACACTTTGCTGTGAGGGAAAGGTTAGTTTGCTTTATATTTGTTGTATTTTGTATTACTTAATTGCCTTTTTCTATTTTATATACTGTGATTTTTCTTTGCCTTGTATTTTACTTGTATTCTGCTTTTAACTGCATATTAAAACATGAAAAGAGACCACAGCTCTGTATCTTGTGAATCAGGCTGAAATTGTTTTCCCTACCCTCTCACCCAGTTACTGTTGTGTTTTGAAACACCACTGTCTTTCTAGTTGCCTGCCCCTTATATTAATTTGACCATATAGCTCATTTCCTCTCTGCTTTTACTGGCTTGTGTAAATAAGCACAAAATTATCATTTTGTGAAATCATTCCCCTTCAACTATTTAAATTTATTGACCATCCTACTGTATTCTATAGTACCAGAATACAAATGAGACCACCCCCTTTCAAAAAATAGTGACTCTCCACTAAAACATAACTTTTTAGACAGGTAAAACTTAAGTTACCTACTTTCACATCTAACTCCTCTAGTGCACACTGCAGTGTTTAGGATAAACCATTTTTTTCATCTTATCTTTAAGCATCCTTCTGACTAGCACTTGCTCTAAAACCTGCTGGAAAGCACTAGGAAGCCTTAAACTGATACAAATACTCAACTCTCTTTGTTAGTAAGGAGACATTAATCATAGATACTAAACATCCTATAATTGCAAAGAACCTTGCTAAGGTAAGGGAAAACAGCTCTTGTACTTTACAAAAAAAGCACCAAACCAGGTATGTCCAAGGGTCAGCTTCTGGTAATTTCTCCTGTCCACCTAGTGAAACTGGGCATACTGGGGCAATGCAGAAATTGCCTTATGTACACAAACAACCCTCTCCTCCTACCACCCAACACTACAACCTGCGAGAGATGCACTTACATAGCCAAACTGGAAGCAAAGCTCTCTCCACCCAAGATTGTGCTAGACAGTCAAGAGGAGAAGAGTAACACCCGCATTACACCTCAAGCAACACATAGGCCTTCTAAACCCACACCACCAACACCCTCACATAGCAACACTAAACCCTCATATGCAGAGGCCCTTAACAGCAACCTGCCCAAGCAACAAGGACTTCCAAAGCTGAAATGCAAACAAACACCAATCACAACCAAAGTGTCACATAGCTCACTGCACCAGTGTGCCACGCAACAGCCCCTAAGGCAAGACAATGTACCTAACACTTTAGTCATAGGTGACTCTATAGTCAGGCACACTGATGTCCCACTAACCAGGCTGAACAAGGAGAAAATTAGTCAGCTGCCTGTCAGGTGCCAGGAGCTGCCACATAATGCATGCACTCAAGTCACTCCACAACCAGTACAAATATGACTCTGTCATTGTCCGTGTTGGAGTGAATGACTTGAGATGTACCTCCCTGGACTACATGAAAAGAGACATAGAAGAGCTCTCAGATCATGTGGCCCAGGCAAGTATGACCCTAGGCCTGAGTAGATTCCTGCCTTCGCCCAGAATGATATCACAGTATAAGGACAAAATGATTGACTTCAACAACTGGCTAAGCTTCTGGTGTCATTCAAAGGGGATACAGTATCTGTCTGCCTAGGACGACATGATCAACAGACCACAATGCTTTGCCAGAGATGGTCTGCAACTGTTGCCCCTGGGATTCAGGTTACTAGCTAAGGCTCTTGCCACCCCTATAGTGCCTTTTTTAGGCAATGTTCAAAGGACAAAACCACCACTGTAATAGGTACAAACACGCAAAATCTGAAGTTAATGCTACTCAATGCTATTAGTCTAAACCTCAAAATGCACTCAATCGAGGCATTCCTAAAAATGGAGAACATCGATATCTGTACAGTAACTGAGACCTGGTTCAAGGCTCCAGAAACCACCCCCGCAATACCAGGTTACAACTCTTACCATACTTTTCGGCCACCAAACCAGGACTGAAACACTAAAGGTGAAGGAGTGTCCATATTCACCAAGGATATTCACATCACCAGGCTAGTTGCCCAACACAATGCATCTGAAATTCTCCTGGTGCAACTAATTCTAGATAAGACTGCAATCCAAACTGTAGCTTGCTACAGATCCCCCACCATGCCCCAAGATTCTTACTACACCATTCTAAACATACTTGAAAATATTAAGATACAACCAAACACCCTAATACTGGGTGATTTCTATTACCCTGTGATTAACTGGGAAAACTACTCGTGTACCAACACCTTTGCCCAACGGTTCTTGGAATTCATAAATTCCAATGCCCTGGATCAACTAATCCATAGTCCTACCAGGGGCTCCAATATCCTAGACCTGGTCATTACCAACATGGGAAATCAATGCTCCACACTTATGGTCACCCCCTAGTTGGTCAGGTCTGACCATAAGCTAATCACTCTTGATATCCACATCCCTACCCCACCCCCCAGTAAGGAAACCTCTGTAAAAAACTTCTCCAAAGCCAACGTCATGCTACTCAAGTCAGAAGTGACAAACTTCATGACACCCATGCAGACTGGAACTGAAAGTTCGACTGCTGAATCCTACACTAAGGCACTGTACGAGCACATCCACTCATGCATGAATCATGCCATCCCATATAGAACCAAGACGTTCTCCTCCAAAAAACGGAAGCCAATCTGGTGGTCCTCTGCCATAAACAAACTTTACAACAAAAGGAAGAAACTGTTGCAGAAAAGAGGAAAATCCCAGGATGCAAAAAACTCCCTTACCAGCCTCAGTAAGAAGTTGAGATCCCTCATAAAATCCTCCAAGGCTAGTTCCAAAAACAAAATTGCCAAAGATTCCAAAGAGAACCACAAGGCATTCTATAGCTATGTCAAGAATCTACATGGCAATGCACAGATCTGCTATGAGCTACAACAGAATGACTACAAACTGGGAGCCATTATTGAATCCCCAAATGATGTGGATATTCTACAAAAGGGCCTTATACAAACAGATGCTTGGTGCCAGAGCCATGGGCTCAAGCTCAATGCCAAGAAATGTATAGTTATCCCCTTTGGGAAAAACATGTACCCATGAATTACCACATAGGTGACAGTACACTAAATACTGAATGTATGATAAGAGACTTGGGGACACAGGTGGACAGTGGTCTCACCTTTGATAACCACATTGCCACAACAGTCAGGAAATCCTTCTATTTGGCACACCTCATCACTAAGGGCTTTTCATCCAGAAAAAAGGAGGTCATTGTCCGACTGTAGTCATCCCTCATTAGACCCATTATATAATACAATGCCCCATTTGGCATGTACTTCTCAAGACATCTGCAACAACTGGAAAGGCCGGAGAAATACCTCACTAAAAGAATCACAGGCCTAAAGCAGATGCCCTATTAAGACCATATAAAAAGCTCCAGCTATACTCTGTCACATATCGTCTACTCAGAGGCAATCTCTGCTTTATATACAAGGTCATGTCAAACCCAGAGCTGTTGGACATGCTACACTTAAAAGAAATCCCAGTCCCTCAGAGCCACATGCTCCAGGGATCTAAACCTTGTCATCACAATAAACAAAACATGCTGGAGGGATAGGTTCCTGACCCAGAGACTCTCCAGACTCTGGAATAGACTGCCCATGCATGTCAAGCAGAGGGCCTCTTTGGCCCTCTTCAAAAGGAACCTTGACGATTGGATGGGAGATAGGAAATTCACCCCAGGGATAATGTTAGTCGCCCTGATAGACAGGGGTCCAGGGAAGTAAATATTGTGGGAAGAAATAGCCAGGGAATTGTTATGGCTAGGCTTGTATAGGTCCTAGGGTGAATAGCCTAGTACCAACCTAGAACCTATGATTCATTTAATGTTTTTCTTATCTATGTTGCAAGATACATTTCAAGTATTATTTATGCCCACAATATGTTACACTTGCTCATGTTTATAATTTAACACAAAAATACATAATATGTTGAGCAATGCTCAGATTCAGTGCAATGTAACAAAAAGGTAACTTCACACATTGCACACTCAAGAAACATATATTCCTTTTCCCCTAAAATGAAACAATATAGTCCATCTAAATCAGCCTCCTTTTTTCCTATTTTTTCTACATAGGGTCAGGGCATCATGTTAACTGTCGCCAAGTCTCTCGATTCAGTGCTATACTCCTGCCTTCTTTAACACTCATGCCTGACTGTTACAGATCTTCTTTCACACAATCCATCCATCTCTCTGCTGGATGTCCTCACTTCCTCTTACCTTCTTCCTGTCTGCCCCAAATCTTCCTCAGCAGATTGTCTTCTGCTCTTCTGCACGTGTCCAAACCACCATAATCTGTTTGCTTTGATCTTTTCTGCAATTGGAGCTATGTTCTCTTTAATCTTTTCTGCAACTGGAGTTACAGTCCATCTAAATCAACCCCATAGAAATGAAATGCATTTGCGTTAGAAAGAAAAAGTTAAAATAAAAAACAAAAGTAACAATAAATAAATAACATAAAATACTAACCACAACTAGCAGTGAGAATATTGCAGTCGTGGTTCATATAAATAGATTCTGTCTAAATTAAATAATTTTAAAGTGTAAAATACAACTCAACTATAACACTAGAAATCCTAATGCAACCCTCAGGTGTCCTACTGCGTCAAGGACTTCAGATTTGCTGAACCCATGCAACAAGCAGTAGAAATGACAGAATGGCTTTCAGGATGATGATCATTTAGAGAAAAATGTAAAGAAGCACTGCTACTCAAAGAAGAAAGGATCGACTCCATGATCTCCACAAAGTGGACAAATGACATCGATCCAGAAGATGTGAAAGGAAAACAATATCCCATGTAGTACTTATAAAAATTATAAATGTATGTAGTATAGAAGCCTAGCATGTGTATATAGGTTATAGAACTATTCTGAACAAGAAGAAAAATGCAAAATAAATAAATAAATCCCAGTCTGTGAGAGCAAAAAACATAGTTGTAATACAGATGCTTCACACTAAGCAGTCACCATGCACTCGCTGAAAATGTTTATGTATGGTGCAATTACTACACTAACATTGTATTACATGAAAACATAGCCCCATAAAGTAGGTCACAATATAACACTTGGTGATCACAGTGTACATTTCCAGTATGGACATTATAAATGTACATTGTTCAGATGTGCAATACAGGAAAAGCAAAATGTTGGAGAGCACCCCTTAGAATATTGCACAAATGGATAAAGTGGTCAGCACTTAATAGGACTTCCTATCAAATCACTGAAAAAAATACATCACACAGCAATCTAATTGCCACAACTGTAACTCAGAACACTTGCATGTAATGCCTCCCAAAGCAAGTATAGAATAGATCAGTATGCCTGTAGTGTGATAGTGGTAAACACTTTTTTTTTTTGGGGGGGGTATGTACCAATATAATGCCTATGAGCAAGATAACAGACTTCATTGCAGAGCAACATTGCAACACATCAGACATAAGTGCCACAGCTGTGTAACAGACATGAATATAACTACAGCTGCACTTCAGTGGGGAAAAGTGAAAAAAAAGCTCACTGCAGTGCATCATCACCCCACACAGTATAAATGCATGCAGTGTTGACAGATCACCATCATTCCACACAGTATAAATGCATGCAGTGTTGACAGATCACTGTCATCCCACACAGTATAAATACATGCATTGTTGACAGATCACCATCATCCCACACAGTATAAATGCATGCAGTGTTGACAGATCACCATCATCCCGCACAGTATAAATGCATGCAGTGTTGACAGATCACCATCATCCCACACAGTATAAATGCATGCAGTGTTGACAGATCACCATCATCCCGCACAGTATAAATGCATGCAGTGTTGACAGATCACCATCATCCTGCACAATATAAATGCATGCAGTATTGATAGATCACCATCATCCCGCACAGTATAAATGCATGCAGTGTTGACAGATCACTGTCATCCTGCACAGTATAAATACATGCAGTGTTGACAGATCACCATCATCCCGCACAATATAAATGCATGCAATGTTGATAGATCACCATCATCCCACACTGTATAAATGCATGCAGTGTTGACAGATCACAATCATCCTGCACAGTATGAATGCATGCAGTGTTGACAGATCACAGTCATATTGCAAAGTATAAATGCATGCAGTGCTGACAGATCGAAATTAAAAGGACTCAAAGAAAATACACTCAGCCAGCCTACTGTTGTCAGCATGCAGATGTGCTTCATTCTTGTATGACTGCATCATATAATATTTTACTACCTGTAAGATGGCGAGATGTTGGAGTTGGTTAAATAAAAGATACCAGCTCCTTCTGGTATCTGTAGAGAAGCGGTGCATATTCCACTGTATAAACACATTTAGAGTGATGTATTATGAGTTTCTGAGGAACTTTACTACAGTTTGTTCATCCACTTCTCTTTCCTAGAGACCCATTTCAAACTGTTGATGAATTTCTGGATCAGTTAGAGTCTGTACAGATATGTAATCATTATGTAAGACTTTAACAAAGCACTGCCTAAATCATCTCCAATATTCACTGCCTTTGCATATATTTTAGAGTTCCTTTTGACTACCTTGCCAGTTATACAAGACTACTACTTGTGAAAAATGACAGCCTAGGAGCTCAGGTCATATCTTCACAGATTTATAGGTTTGTAATAAGCTAGTGGCATGTCAAAGTATTGTAGAAATAGCCAACAATACCATACAGAAAGAGTCCTAGAAGGCAGACTAATATATCATAAGGTGATAACATGTGGGATAAAGATTAGACTTTTTTCATCTTGCAGTGTGCTACAGAGTAGGTAAATAGAAAAATAACTTTTGAATAGACAGAGAAAGGGGAACATTGGAGAAATGGCGTACTGAGGTATGACGATCAGTTTGTCATAGAAGTTTGCAGTCAGTAACACCTCGGGTGTATTTACTGCACCCAATCCATTCACTTAAATTAAGTTTGAATACTGCAAGGGTTACACTGTCTAATGCATAGACAAAGCTTGTATGATGGGCCGAGGAGGTGCAAGGTGATCCATTTATACCTGAACTGGAGAACATTGGTTCAATTGTTGCAGAGGGATATTTCTTTATTTGGATCCAGTTTGAAAAAAAAATCTTTTTTACTTTGATTCACTAAATTTAAACTTTTTTGCAATACTGACTTTGTTCATAAGGAACAAAAACATTGTATTTGGGTAAACCTTTCCATAACTTAATATGCAAACGTCTTACAAAAAACTTGTAATGACTGAATTGGTAGAAAAATCAGTTTATATGTTAGTCACTGGAGACAGAAGTGTGAAGCATGATGAAAATATGAAAAATGTTTACAGACGTGCATACAAACATACCATAATGAGATTTCCAGCTGGAATATAGGGAAGGGATTGGCTAGTACAAGTGGACAAAGTAGTCTAGCCATGTGTTTGGTAACCCATGAGTCAAGCAAGGGGACAGCACAGAATGTAGGGAGCTGTGACTCAGCAACTATTGACTTCATTTTTATAGGTTCTTTTTAGAGTTAAAGGGATAAACTACAAACTAGTACTTTAGACTTGAAGTATTTTAAGATCCAGCAGATAAAACAGTTTGTAAATTACCACACAAATACTCTAGCAGCCTCATTTCATTAGATAACAGACTGTAAGACAGTGATGCTAAAACAACACCTTGTTATCCCTCTCACCTTATCAGTAGGTCACAATCTGTTTAGCATTGTCATTTATGTTTAGCATAGAGGTATTATATCATTAAGACATACCCCTGGATTCAGCAAGCAACCGTGCAGGAGTAAGTTATTCCTGCACAGCAGGGACCATTCCTGTTCAGAATGGCAGCACCCCATGCATATGTATGAAGGCACACTACCGTGCTGTAAAACGGACATGGTTCCATGTAACGAGTGCAGGGGGTGTGTCTGAGAGCCGATCTCTCACAATACACAACCCCCCCTGCACTCCAGAATTGCCGTTCAGCAATTTAAAATGACCAAGAATGCTCGTAACACCCCCAACCCATCAGGGTAAGAAATCTGGTCAAAGCCATAAGGGACACTCGTTCATATCAAGCCAAAAGTAGTTAGAATAACAGATTTAGCATAAGCACATAGCACACACCTCCCAACCAGTCAGAGTAAAGAATGTGGACAAAGCCATAAGGAACAATCGTCCCACAAAGCAGAAAGTTGATAGAATAACAGGCTCAGCATTAGCATGGATATTCTGAAGGGTACAAATAAAAAAACACAACAAATATTTTTTTTTTTTATACATGCAATAAAGTTTAAGTGTAGCTGCATGGGTGTACCCATTGCTTAGCTATGCTTAGCCCAGTGGAAACAGCACGATAAGTTAAAAAGCAATAGACATCCATCCAGCATAAACATAAGTACAATAGTGTAGCAGTTAATGCGTACGCCTTGCATGTAGTCATTCACAGCTCGAGCCTCACCAAAGACATTTCTATTTTGTATGTGTAAACATTAAACATTTTATTTTTTGCA